>NC_046288.1:50441171-50744201 GCF_004115265.2 Rhinolophus ferrumequinum
GAAATGAGCTTCATCCTAGAAATGGGGATGAAAAGGGGGAGATGGTCCAAAGGAATCCTGACCCGAGATACGACCCTCCCCTAGGATCTGTTGCAACAATACAAACCCAGACAGCTAATGCCCCCACCGCACGGAATAGTGCTGAAGAAATTTGACTGGTTCCTAACTCTTAAAAAGGGATCCAGGAGTTCCAGAACGGCCACCTGGGGGGTTGGAATAGGGTTTATAAATCATGAATCATTAAGCTTTTGACCTCTAGGGAAGGGTAGAACGCGTGGCTGGAAGTTGTGTCAAAGCCCTACCTGAGAAAGTGTTGCGTCTCCATCCTCCTCGTGGAGCATTTTCGTAGGTGCCATCAAGCAGATACCAGTATCTCATGTAAGAAGGATGAAGAACAGTTCTGTTTTGTTTTTCGTTTGTTTGTTTGTTTGTTTTTTGGGGAGTGAGCTTCAAAAAAAGCTAGAAAGAAAGATGAGATCAGGAAAATTTTCCGGAAGGACCTCGTGTCACATGGTTCTGGGCACAGAAATCTGCTTGTTTCCTAAGCATCCCAAGTGATACGTAAGCTGAAGTTTGAGAACCTTTGTCAAAGGGAAACCTACTTAACCACTTCTTACCTGTCTCAAAAATTGGCTAGCTAATTGACAACCTCCAGCTTTGGAGGGGCAAGACGTTACTTTTTCTTGCAATAAACACACTTTGAAGTAGGCTTGGCGTTGAGGGGGATTGAGGCTACATTGAGGTCATAGGTCGGAGCCATGATACCCACCAATGTGGGAGAGCCAGGAAATCCTACCCATTCAATACCACAGAACTATGACACTGGCTAATGTGGATGAATTAACCAGACTTTTGGAAGAAATAACCCTTTCTCCCTCAAAAGCGCCTTCCACAAAACACACAGCGTACTACCACCAATCTGATAGGCTTCAGAGGTAAGGTCTGCATTCAGCAGCAGATTCCCTAATAACAAGAAAGCACTAACAAGCTTTACCTAATTGTAATAGTTTAATTCTTGCTATATATAAATAGAACAGTTGCTGCAGATTCCTGGATGTCAGAAGAAAGGTCTGTCTTAAGCTGATGTGACACAATTCAGAAAAGGACTAGACATTAGGTCCAACTGATGACTGAGTTGATCCCTAAGCAAGATTTATCTTTGAAATAAAAATCAACAGAGAAGGTAAACTTCAGATTACTCATTGGTAACTTGGCAGGGGGGGGGAGACTAGTTGAATTCTCATTTCATATATCAAAAATAAGTTCTAGGAGTATTAATGAGTTAAATATATTTTCTAAAGCAAACCGGAAGAATAGAATATTTATTAAACCTCTGGCTAGAAGTATTTCTCAATTTAGAAGCTATTGAAGGAATGATCAATGGATATGACTCGGTAATATCTTAAAACTTCTATGTGTCAAACATTTTTTAAAAAAAGGCAACCTAAACCAGGAAAATAATATATTGACAGCAAAAACTTTTTTAAAAATCTGAATATCTATACTATAAGTATGGCTTATACAGCTAAAGTAAAATACAGGGTCTCAATGATTGAGTATAAACAAAAACAAGCCACATACAAAGAAATTGAATTGTAATAAACATATGATGAAAATACATTGATGATAAAGATACAAAGATCACGAGCACCAGTTTGCTCATATACTGCTGGTGTTGTTATGAAATTATATCGTCCATTTGGAAAGCATTTTTGGCTGTTACAGGTCAGAGTATTCTTACATTTTGACTCAGCAGTCCCACTTCTGGGAATCCAGCCAAAGAAATACTCCAAAATAGGCACACACAAAAAAACAAAAAACAAAAAACGTTGTATACTGAAAGTTGTACACCATAGCATTATTTATATTGATGACTTGGCCACGAGTTGCAGATCCTAGAGTAGGGCTCCTTGTAGCCACCTGGACCTCAGTATTGCTTCCTGTTCTCATCCTATGCACATGTCATTCCAAGTCTGAGGCTAAAGCACTCTCTCTGCCCTTTGTCTGTGAGCTGCTTCCTCTTTTTTATCTTCAACACTTTGATCAGCTTTTTCAAGGCCCCCTCTTTTGTCCCCTGAACAACCTCTTCCATTCTTCCATTTGGGCACTTGGAGACTATCTGTAATCACTTGGGTTTTTTTTTGTCATTGTTGTTGTTTTGTCTTTTTTTTATTTCCACTTCTCTTTTATTAGATGATGATTTCTTTCTATTTTTTTCTTTCTTTCCTTTTTTTTTTTTTTTTTTTTATGGCGGGCACAGCTCACAGTTGCCCATGTGGGGATCGAACCGGCAATTTTGGTGTTATTAGCACCACACTCTAACCAACTGAGCTAACCGGCCACTCCTGTAATCACTCGTTTACCTGCCCTTCTCCTCCACTCTACTGTGACTCCTTCAAGGGTGTGGTCCGTCTTTCTTTAATCTTAGAATCACTGGTGCCTTGCTAATGTGGCAGGTGCTTGGTAAATATTTATAAAGGAATGGATGAATCACTTACTCAAACATTTTACAGACATCAAGGATGATAATTATAAAGAGTATGTGGCAATGTGTGAATACATTATAATGTTAAATTGTAAAGACACTATATATGGAATTATCTCAAAGTAATATTGTTAAAGGAAAAAAATCAAGGTGCAAAACAGTAAGCACAGTAGGCTACCATTTTATAAAAAAAAAAAGAAAAAATGCATGTTGGCAACGGAAAGTGGAAATTTTATATATACATACACTTCCTTGTTAATGGGTAGGCTATCAGTAGATGAAAATAAAGAACACTGGTAATAGTAGTTGGGGGTGGGTTTAGACTGGAAGACTAAAAGAGATGGATGGAAGGAGACCTGATTTATTTTTTAATTACCCTTTTGTTTGTTTTCAAAAATGTACCATGTACATAATATACCCATTCTGAAAAATAAATCACTCTTGGGGTGGCCGGTTAGCTCAGTCGGTTAGAACGTGGTACTAATAACACCATGACAAGGTTGCTGATTCAATCCTGGCATGGGCCACTGTGAGCTGCACTCTCCTTAAAAAACAACAGAAAAATAAATCACCCTACGAACTTGTATGCAATTACAAGGAAAAAAATGTTAGGAATTAATTCTGGCCAAATAATAACAGTTAGATTGTGGTATTGTGTCTGATTTGGATTTCATGTTTCTAATTTCCAATTTTTTTTAATGTGGTTATATTGCTTTTACAATTATGAAGACAGAATTATCAACAAAGACATAAACTAGAAACTAAGTAATCACATTTACTTCATCACAACTCCATGACTCAATGAATTCTGGTCTATTTTAAGGAAAAAAAAAAGTGAGTAATTTTCTCCCTGGGGACTCTTATGGCCATCTCCTACATAATTCTGAGATTGAAAAATGGTTAATAAGTTTAATTACTGAAAAGCTAATCAGTCTTGCAAATGGCAGTAAGAATAGGTAAAGCATGCTCTTCTAATAGTTGCCTAGCTGAACAGCAAGATATGACAACAGCATTTTAACCTAAGACACCAAATTTAATGAGCTTGTCTGTCTCTGTTTCTCTCTTCCCACCCACTCTTCTGTCTGCTTCCTCTCTCTTTCTCTTTCACCATCTCTCTGTTCCTCCAGTCCTGTATTTTTTCTTTTCCTTCTCTGTAACCAGCACTACGATTGCCTACACACCTCCATGGTCTCCATCCTCTCAGAACCCTGGTGCTGTTCCAATGTCCCCCTCTTTTAACAGCCATATGCTTTGGGAAGACAAGACCAACTCCAGTGAGTGAGTGGCTCTTTCCAACTGTTTGGTTCAGAAACGGGCATGTGATACAATTCTGGCCAATGAGAAATGAGAAGCTGCTAGGGGGTTCCTCACATCTAAGAGGTGGTTTCTTTTTGGCTTTGGACTTAAGTTCATGACATTGTTGCATGGCTGACTTAAGCCTACCTCAGGACTTCCTGTCATGAGAGAATTTGCTTGGTTAAGGCACAGTAAGAGATTTTCCATTTCAAACAGCTGGCTGAAAATATCCTGACTTACATACTCTCCCAAAGTTCTCCCCGGACCCTTTGATTTTTTTCTCTTCTTGAATCACCAGTGTTTCCACCTTTCTCTCCCACTCTTTTTATTTTACTTTTCCCTCCCTTCTCTCTCCCCCAACTGTTCCTGTCTCTCTTAAACAATGCAGAGGAAACCTTTAGCATTGTCTGGCCAGCACACACCCACCCCTTTCTCTCAGACTTTTTCAACCATAAAGTGCTTCCCCACCTCCAGCCCAATTTGTACATCACAGTTGACAGGCCTGGATGGATCTAGGCGGGGACGCCTGAGAGCCTGTCTCACTGGAGTTGGGATTCAGTAACAAAGCAATCCTGCAAGTGGCTGAAATAGAGGCGATGTTTTTAGGAGAGCTGGGGGCCTGTGTTTCCAGGAGGAAGCCAGACACTCTGTCTCTCTCTACAGAAAGGGGAAGGAAGCATAAACACCAGAGAGAAACAGCAGCAGAGCCTGTGATAGCGTGGGCCGTACAAATGGTTGTGCGTTTTGTGCTCTAAAAGGCTCCTGGCCCTGCTAAAGACATTCTACTTCCGGATTTCACCAAGAAGACCCTGTCCTCGAGGTTTATGAGACTTGAAGATAGAATTCTTCCATCACTTCCCATTTTGGCTTTAATGACTTTGAAGTAGGTGTCTCACATTTGCAAATCAAAGAACCTTGATTAACACAACAGGTCATCCCCCCTCAAAAATGAAATGACATTTTTTTTTAATTGGCCATAATATAAAATTAAAGTGTATTTTTTTGTGAGAATTAATGAATTAAATATTGTGCCTACTGTTCCTTAGTTGAAAAGTGAGCACATTAAAATGTTATATTTCTATAAAAAACACTTTTATTTCTATAAAAAAACAGGATTCGTACCACCCTCATGCCCCTCTTGCCTCATGCCCACACATATCCATTAAAGAAGCTTTCAAGGCCCCAAGAAGAACATAAAAAGAAAGTGTATCTCTTATAAACATGATTACACAAGCATATATGGAACACAGTTGTTTCACTTTGAAAAATCAATTATAATTGCTTGTGTAATAAAATGAATTCTATCTGTAACAAAATATGACAGAGCAGGCATTGATATTTCTTTTATTCTGCTTTTTTTTGGAAATAGCACCTCAGTTTCCTCCCACTATGGACATAGTCATTTAGGCCCGTGAATCAATGTGTCTCACCTTACCAGGGACAAGTGCATGACACAGTTTGGCCAATCAGCAGCTCTCTTGTTGTTACTGAGAAGAGGGAATAAAAGACCAAAAACCACCTGAAGTTTGTTGATTGCAGCCTCTAGACAAGCCTGAGGATGCCCTTGAGACCTCCTGGTTCTTTTGCCCGCTCTCTAGTGCCTTCAGCTAGTTTATTTCTTTGCAGTGAATTTCCTTTCTGATTAAATTAGTCAATGCCTGTTTTTATGACTTAGACCAAAAAATTCCTAATCAATATTATGTGAGCTTTAAAAACTGTACTTCCAAAGAGAAATGTTAATTTTCTGGTTTCTAAAGTAAGATATTCTCATTATACAATATCTAGAAAACATCTCTAAAGAATCACCCATGACAACATTTACAAAGAAACTACTGTCATTATTTTGATATATTTCATTCATAAACAAATATTTTAATATTATTTACCTCATTCTTCAGAGAAAACAACTTAAAACTATTACATTTTCCACTTGTCAGTGCCCAAAAACAGCACAGAGAAATCCTCCATTAGAACAGAGGTAAGTCCATTTCAATTTCCAGGCTGTGGCTATCGGCCAAGATTCTAACCTCGGGCAGCAGGATGGCTCAGTTGGTTAGAGTGTGAGCTCTTAACAACAAGGTTGCCGGTTCAATTCCCACATGGGATGGTGAGCTGCGCCCTCTGCAACTAAAGATTGAAAACAGCGCCTGGACTTGGAGCTGAGCTGCGCCCTCCACAACTAGATCGAAGGACAATGACTTGACTTGGGGCTGATGTGTCCTGGAAAAACACACTGTTCCCCAATATTCCCCAATAAAAATTAAAAAATAAATAAATAAAAATAATTTTTTTTAAAAAAGATTCTAACCTCATCATCCCATACCCCTAGTCCTGAGTGTTTTCCTTTTCCACCATATATCAGTCTTTTGTTTCCATTCTTAAAAGGCAAACATGCCTTCATGCTTCCTTATGTTCCTAACTCACTCCTACCTCCAAACAATCTCTAAATGCTGTTGCCACCCCGCAAACTCCACCCTTCCATCCATCACCAAATCAAATTATTTTGCAGTTAAGTATAATTCAACTCCTTATGAAATCTGCCGTCATTTAACATGAGGCATGCTAATCACATCCAATAACTCCCTCTTTCACTACATAGTGAAAACCTTTCTTTTAAAAACCTTCTTAAAACGTTGCTTCTGCGCTATATCGCTTTCCAATAGAACTGTAATTGGTGGTACATTGAACTGAAGATTCAGAAACAAGAAAGAGAAGTAGATTCATCAGTTATCATTTTAGGCTTTATTATGCATAGTCAGTTGATTCAATAACAAATATTTATTGAGCACATCTCCCATTAAAGCACCTGTGTTTACAGGTCCTGCCCTAAGAATGCAACTGGAACAAATAGTGGTAAGAATACAAGTCAGATGGGATGAAGTGCTACAATTCCAACAAAGTGCAATATTTGTACAGAAAACGATCAGAATGGAATCATGAAAAAACACCTCTTCTAGTTCTAATTTTTCTCTTCTTTTTCTTTCCTGTAGTGGTAGCATTAAAGTACAATTACTAGGAATAAAAACTAGTTACGTTGATCAAGACTGAATGTCTTATATCGGAATCCTTTAGTTGAATGAGGTCAAGATTGTGAAAAAATATTTTTTAAGTTTACACTTCACCACATTGTACAGCTACTGTGAAAAACAGTTCAGCAGTTCCTCAAAACATTAAAAAGAATTACCATATGATTCAGTAATTCTACTCCTAGATGTATATTCCAAATAATTGAAAGCAGGGACCCAAACAGATAACATGTATAGTAATGCTCATAGAGGCACAAGAGCCAAAAGGTGGAAACAAGCCAAGTGTCCATCAACGGATGAATGGATAAATAAAATGTGGTGTATATTATTCAACCTTAAAAAGGAAGGAAATTCTGACACATGCTACAACATGGATGAAACTTGAAAACACTATGCTAAGTGAAATAGCCTTACACAAAAGGACAGAGACTGTATGATTCCGCTTATATGAAGTACCGAGAACAGGCAAATTCATAGAGACCGAAAGTGGAATAGAGGTTAGCAAGGACTGACGAGCAGGGCAATTGGGAGTTTTTGTTTAATAGGTAAAGAGTTTCTGTTTGGGATGATGAAAATTTCCCAGAAATTGATAGTGGTAATGGTTGTGAATACTTAGGATCACTGAACTGAACACTTAAAAATGGTGAAAATGGGGGGCCGGCCTGGTGGCTCAGGTGGTTAGAGCTCCGTGCTCCTAATTCCGAAGGCTGCCGGTTCGATTCCCACATGGGCCAGTGGGCCCTCAACCACAAGCTTGCTGGTTGGACTCCTGCAAGGGATGGTGGGCTTTGTCCCCTGCAACTAGCAAGGGCAAATGGACCTGGAGCTGAGCTGTGCCCTCCACAACTAAGACTGAAGGGACAACAACTTGACTTGGAAAAAAGTCCTGGAAGTACACACTGTTCCCCCAATAAAGTCCTGTTCTCCTTCCCCAATAAAATAAAAAAAAAAATTTAAAAATAGCAAAAAAAAGAAATGACCACGAACTTAGTGGCTTAACACAACAGAAATGTATTACAAAAAAGAAAATGGTTAAAATGGTAAATTTTGTTATGTCTATTATACCACCATAAATAAGTCTACACTTACAACAAAAAATAAATTAACTGGGTTCACAATAAATACTGTTGACAGAATGACAAGGCAAAAAAATAGCGTGCAGAACTTTTCATTTTTTACAAATATGGAAAACATATTAAACCATCTGCTGATTAAAAATATGCATGTTTTGACTTGCACATGAATTAAATTAACATATATAAATTCAGTGTCTCATATCACTAGATTCACATTGGCTATAGCCAATGTTATTTTCCGTGTCTCTTCAAATTCATCAATTCCAGTAACATAATTATTAGGCATAAAACACTCAGTGAAAATGTATAACTAAAACCTAACTTTTATTTTATTTCAATTAGATGATTGTTTATCCTCCAAAAATAAAAAAGGCATAAGATCATTGAAAATCTAAATTGAAAGGCATAAGATCATTGAAAATCAAATTTGCTCTATATTATCTAATATCACCATGGTAAACTAAAATTTGAGGTACAGAATAGGAACTATTGTCCCTCACTATGATAAATTGGAATTGACCAAAGTATTTTATATTTATATATATATATATATATATATATATATATATATATATATATGCAGAACCCTAGCACCTTGCTGCCTTATATAACCTCAGAAAGGTGCAGTTTTCCAAGTTGCAGCCTCTATAGCTTCAGCTTCTATGTGCCCCTCTGCTACTGCTAGTCCATCACCAGCTTCTTCTCTCCAAGACCCTATCTGGAGCAAAGAAGACTCTATGAAGTAGTGGAACAACTCTGTATACTGTTACACTAATGAACCAGGAGGAAGAACAGATTCAAACTGCAAACCTAGGTTAGATGCAACACCAGGTCTGGGCCAAGACCATTAAGAGGGGCTCGAATCTCTGTTACTAAGAAATATCCTGTCCCTTCCTCTTAACTCCTCAGTCCCTCAAGATTTACCACCACCTGGAGCACCTCTCTAGGACCAAGAATGTAGCCTGGATAGAATTTCTAGCACCCAGCCTCCCCTTGCACCCTGCTATTGATACACCTCTGGCACCATATGAATGCCCAGCACTTTGGTCACTGGGTCCTCCCAGGACTGCTGGCACGGAGCCTATGAGAAAAACAGGAGTCTTTGTAGAGCGTGTTTTCTGGCCTTGTCTGCTAATAAGAATCATCTAGGGATGCTGATGTAATCACAGATTCCCAGGGCCCTTCCCTGGGAATATTTTGTAGGTCTCTTTGGGGTTTGGGGGGTCTAGAATGAGCTACCACAAGATATGCCTCAGTGGTAGGCAGATTACTTTGAGCTAAAGGCAATTTTAGCGTTAGGTTCGAGAGAAACTTCTGCCCCTCCCTTTAAACTACCTAAAAGTATTTGAATTAGAGGCCTTGCTCATAAGAGATTATCACAGATAACGTCTTTTGACCTATCTATCGGGCAGGGCAAACTACTAATTACTGAACATCTGCTCTTCTTATCATCCTGCAATGACCTTCTGAAGTCCTCAAAGCACCTCACCTTATCCTTAGCTCAGGATGTCTTACATACCTCAATCCCCTTTCTGTCTCTGAATCTCTCATGTATGCAGGGTCTCTGACGCGCTCATGTATATGGGGTTCCCATGCACATAAAATTAAATTTGATTTTCTCTTGTCAATTTGCCTCCTGTTGATGTGATTATTCGGCCAGCCAAAAGAACCAGAAGAGGGAAAGGGAACTTACCCCCTTCCCCACCGGGTCCAAGAATCTGAATTTTTAAAACTGCCCAGGTGATGCTCTTCATCAAGGAATTTTGGGAAATATTGAATTCAAGCACTCTTCAAAGTGTTCCTGCAGTGTCCCAGGAGGGAAAGTTGCCCTGCATAGATTCAGGCCTCT
The DNA here is from genome assembly GCF_004115265.2 of Rhinolophus ferrumequinum. Taxonomy (NCBI): domain Eukaryota; kingdom Metazoa; phylum Chordata; class Mammalia; order Chiroptera; family Rhinolophidae; genus Rhinolophus; species Rhinolophus ferrumequinum. The sequence continues at coordinate 50,450,904 of NC_046288.1, forward strand.
CTATCTACAGAGATAATGAAGGTGAGTGTGCTCTGTACACTAGGGAGTCTTTGTAAATCCAAGGCATGTTGTCATTATGATAATTATATACCTTTAGCCACAGCCACCAGGACAATACACACAGCTGGGGTGAGCTTCTCAACACACAGGGCCAAGTGACCAGCCACGTCTTTCAGGTCCCAGAAGACAGAGGAGTTTGAGGAGGGGGCCAAAGGCAGAGGAGAGAGGGAGAGGAAGAGCAAAGGCTGGAATCTGGAAGTTAGACATGTTTTTGTTTGTTTGTTTTTTTAAGGAGGGTGCAGCTCACAGTGGCCCATGTGGGGATCGAACCGGCAACCTTGGTGTTATCAGCACCACACTGTAACCAACTGAGTTAACGGGCCACCCCTGGAATCTGGAAATTAATACATATGTATTTCAATTCACAGCTGCTTTGGCTGCTGATATAAATCAAAGGAAGAAGAAGGGAGATTGAGGGGGAGAAATAAACAGCATGAATTTTTAGATATTAAAGACTGAATGTGTTAGCTGAATCATTCATTTATTGAACTTGCAATTTTATTTTCTAGTATTACTATGTGAATGAAAGTGAGATACAACTAGGTGCTAAGACAAGCATCTGTCTGGTAGGCTGTCATACAAAGCAGTTTTAGTGTGTTTTAGTCATTTACATGAAATTGCCACAGCTAGGGAAAAGTTTCTATCCTGGCGATTTTGCTGCTGACTTACCATAAATTAAAGACAGATGCAGTTAGAGTGTGGTCTTCCTCCACAGACACAAAGACCAGGCCATTCCGTACAATATTTGTGAGGTAGAAGTTAGAAAATGTAAGAGAAGGAGGATGGGTGGGAGGGGGTCCATAATGCCTACAGATAAAGCTCATAACTAGCTTTGATTAACTGCCTCCAGCCACATATCTGTTTTTACAAGAACAAATGACAAGAGGTGGTCTGGATCTGAGTCAACAGACCCCCACCCATCTTAGGAGGTCACGCCCTCCTGTGGAAGAGCCTCCACCACTTTTCCCACCAAATCAATATGGTGGGAATCACCCCACCCAGCAAACTAGAAGTCCTTGGGACAAGGGCTCTCTCTGGCTCTAGGGCCCTCTCTGGCACTCGCACTCTCTTCCCCTTTCTTGCTCCCTCTCTCTCTCTCTCCTTTTGTCCTTCTCCCTCTCTCCCCCTCCCTCCCTCTCCCCCTCCTGGGCTAGGCCCATTCTCTTCCCTGAGAATGTATCACTAATACTGGGGACCTAGGCTTCTCTCTCTTTCTCTCTCTCCCTCTCCCCCACCTTGGCTAGCCCCCTTCCCTTCCCTGAGAAGTATCACTAATAAACCCTGCTTGCATGTTAATCAGCTTGCTGAACTTTGATTCTTCACTGTGTCTGCAAGAAGAACGGAGACTCCTGTAACATACTGATGAAAATTTGCAGTGATGCCAGAAATGCATATTCTTGTAGGGTGCTGGGAGATAATTTAGCGATAACAACCACTCTTTTTGAATCTTGAACAAGAAGCTGTGAGTTAAATAGTAGCCTGCAGACTCACCTGGCATTAAGAAAAAGAAAACCGTGCTCCAAATCTCCTTAAAAAGATCTTTTGTAACTGACTATGTTCCTGCATAGTGACAGAGAAATGGATTGGCTCTTTATGATCCCCTCTAAAGTCATGATTATATAACTAAATATAAGCAACTCAACTCAGCAAAGGAACATTGTACAAATAAATAGCATAAATGAGAAGAGCAGTTAAACCTCCTAGATGCAATTGTTTTCTGAGTAAATTATAAAAGACAAAGGAATTCTAAGTTAACTCAGCAATGTGTTTTAGCCTCTTTAGAAGTTGTGGCTGCTTCCATTGTGACAAACATTGCCAAGCAGTTAGTTGAGCTGCAGCCAGGAGATGGCTTTGAGATAATTAGGAAGTATATTAGATGCCAAAAATACGTTAAATGCCAATTGCCTCAAAGTTAGTCTCCTTTGACATTCATAAAAACATGCAAGACACTTAACAATTCTCACTTTCAATTATAATTCCTTAGGTCTCATTACTTTTTCCTCAGATATGCATAAGACAAAGTTTTCTCACGCCCATCCTGCTGATAAAATTTCAATCACTAAAACTTTCCCTTTAAAACTAACAAGGCTTTTTATCTCCCCGAGTTGGCCAGATAACGATTTTGCGGGCCACTCAGAATTACCAGAGAGAGCTGAAAGTGGAGCAGCACAGACAAATGAGATCCCTGTAGATAAACCACGTAATTCAGGGCAGTCAGGAGTTGCAGCCTCTTCCCTCACTTAACCTTGTACCAAAGCTACTGTGGGTAATTTAATTCCCTGTGCTCCTTTCTCTGTCAGAATGGAAAGTGGATTTTAGGGAGATGTTAGGTCCAGGGGATGGCAATTCCCTGTGAAAGAAGGAAAACTGTTTAAGGACTTAGGAGATCTACCCTAACTCAGAACAATTCATTACTCCACTATTCAAAAACCTTCCTTTCTTACCTGAAAGGGAGGAGGTTAGACTGAACCTGTGAGACAGAAATCTTCATCTGGAAGAACTCTCCAAAGTCCCTGCTTTGGGCAAGTGGGAAAGTAACTGAGTTCAATGCTGTGGTTCTTTCCCAACTTTCCACTTTTATCTGTTTACACACTGGGATTTCATAAAAGATTTCATTTTCTGAAAGGTATCCCTTGCTAAAGAAATTTTGCAAACCAGTGGACTGAAACAACTGTTTCCTTTCAGCTCTCACACCCTTTGATTCTTTAACATTCGATGATAAGAGGGATGAATGCCTGCTAAAGAAACTAGAAGGTTCTCAGTTAAAGTACTAACTAGATATTGATGGAATCTGCAAAATAAAGAGATGTTTGAAGGCTGTGAATGAGGAAACTTAAAGAGAAACCCAAATGGAACACCTCTGTTCTAGGTTTGGAAAAAGAGCTGTACCACTCTTTCTTCCTTCCCTTCTTAGCTCTTGCCCTTTTGTTCTCAGCTCTGGCTTTCCAATAGAATCATTTGTGGAACTATTAAGTTATCCGAGGGCCTGGGCCTCACCTCTGGAGATTCTGAGTCAACAGATATAGGGATGGAGCATTCTCAGCTATTTGTCTTGGTGTGTGTGTGTGTGTGTGTGTGTGTGTGTGTGTGTGTGTGTGTCTTAAGATCCATAGGTGATACTGATGTGTAAGTAGGACTGAGCATCTCTGTTTAGCTTCCGCTCTTCAACTTTTTACTAGCATTCTCTTAAGACATTAATGACCTCCCAAAACGTCAGTTAAAATTTTTAGGCAGATGACTCCAAATCAAACTCTCTAGAAACAACCACCTTCCATCTGGGTATCTCAGCAGCTCTTTGCCTGCCTGCCAGCCTTGCTTTTCGTATCATTCTGTTAGTGGCACAGCCCTTGTTCCAGTGTCTCAGGCTCCTAAGCGACTTGAAAGCATCTTTGATTCTGACACTCTCTGTGCTCCCAGCATCGTATCTGCACAAACCTCCCCTACATCTGTGGGGAGCCATAATTTCTTGTTATTCTGTAGCCTTGCAGACTGGCTCAGTTTATGGTTAACTTGTTTTAGCTCTTAAGGCATTGTCTCTGCCTACACCTGGAGGGTGCTTGCAAGCTGCTGAGGAATGAGGTGGGAGTGGCCGGTTCCCGGACACTGAGGACTGATGATTATCAGGGTAATTGGTGGGCTTTGTCATTGAGAAAATGACTTTGGGGAAGTTTCAGTGATTTTGTAGTTTCTATGTAGAAGTTAAAAATTTACTCTCAATGAGGTAATGCACACTCGTGATTGTTAAGCTGCACGTACACAGGTGGTATAAATTGGTAAAGGAAAGTAAACTCTGGGCTTCAGCATCACTGGAGACCGAATTCGCATCATCATCAATTGTGTGAGTGTCTCTTTTTCATTCCCACTCCCCTTTTCAGGAACTGTTCGATTTGTGGCGGCTGGCTCGTCACACTTGGCGCCCGGACAGGGACTGAATACGGGTGGAAACAGTGAGGAACACCACGTGGTTAGGGCCCGGCTCATATTGAGGAGCTTATTTCATGGATGCGTGGTGAGTAAGGCACTGTCCCCTCGGTCGAATGAGTGTGTGAGTGAATGGTAGCTCCACGACTTCGTGTTACGGAGCTTGCTTGGGCCCTAATCTGAGGTTCCGGTTCTGTCTTACGGCATAACGGCGATCAGAACTTCGGTTCTGCCTGGTCGGGGATTTATACCGATAGCCTCTAGCTACAACAGATTTGGTCCCGAGAGGGGCACGGCCAGACGGGCATCTGATTGCAATATCTGTGTGAAAGAAGGGCCGAGGTTGGGGGTAAAAGAAATAGGTCACGCCATCAGCAAGGACCGTTAGAAGTTTTGAGGAAATGGGTCACGCTAGCAGCAAAGACCTATATGTCAGGGGCCTCAAAAAAACACTTGCCGCCCTTGGCAGCAGGGTGAGCAAAGAACAATTAGATAAATTTCTGGAATTTGTCAAGGAAGTTTGCCCATGGTTCCCAGATGAAGGTACCGTCAGCCTGGGAACTTGGGAGAAAGTAGGAGAACGGTTGCAGGATTTTTATACGGCCCATGGGCCGAAGAGAGTCCCTGTAGAAACTTTTGGACTCTGGACTTTGGTCCGAGACTGTCTGGACCTTAGACATGAAGGATACAGGCTAGATAAGCTAAAACAGGCTGGGTCAGAAGAATTGCCCCCCTACTTGCTATCTGAAGAGAAAGGAGAGGAGGAAATTCCTCTACTACCGAAGGAGCTTATTAACCTAGAGCCCCCGGATGAGCAATGGGAAGATTTGGATCCTAGGGACGCGGAGGATCTAGAGGAGGCTGCAGCTAGATATGAAAGGGAAAGATATTCTCCGGTAGTCGCTGTAGCACAGGAAGAAAAACCTCTCTTGGACACTGTCCATGAGTTAGCCGAACAGATGAAAATTCTCCAAAGTCAGACAACCGATATAAGAATTAAACAAGAAGAAGGCAGTAAGAAGGGAGAGGAGCGCCTCGGGCCTCCGCAGATACCTTATTATGGGGAGAGACTTACTAGACCCTTGGAAGATGTGTGCCCTGATCCGTGGAATCCAGGGGGTAAAGATCCCCCTGTTGATGCCCTTGTGGCTTTACCGCCTCTCGCGGCACCTCTGACTGCGCCGCTAAATGCGCCTCTTTCGGTACCTTTGGAGCCACGCATGTGGGGTCCTCCCTTGCCAGCGCCACAGCCGCCGATTTGGGATATGCCCACTAAGCCACCACCCGGTTATGTCAAACCTGGATCAGATTCTGATATACAATCTCCTCTTCAGCTAGCTTGTGAGGAGGGACATAGACAAGGAGATAACACTCGACAGTTTGGAGTGTACCCCCTTTTTGAGAGAACGGATCAAGCAGGGCAAATACATAGAGATTGGAGACCTTTTCAGTGGAAACAAGTGAAAGAGCTTAAGGAAGCTTGTAGTCAGTATGGCCCTATTGCTCCTTTCACTGTGGCAATTTTAGATGCCTTGTCTGTGGATGCCACTCCCCCAGAAGATTGGAAGCACATCGCACATGCTTGTCTTTCCGGAGGTGATTATCTTTTATGGAAATCGGAATTTTATAAGAATTGTAAGACAAAGGCTAATGAAAATGTTTTAAGACAGATTCCAATTACTTTTGACATGTTGGCAGGAGAAGGCATGTATGCTAATTTGAGAAATCAGATGGGATTTGGCGCCAGGCGCTTATGCCCAAACTGCTGCAGCTGCTAAGGACGCTTGGCGAATGCTGCCTGATGCCTCCAGAAAAGAGGAACAAGTCACTCATATAAGACAGGGCGCAGATGAGCCTTTTCAGGATTTTGTTTCACGCCTTAATATTGCTGCCGGCCGAACTTTTGGCGCGACTGCGGCCACGCAGGCTTTTATAAAGCAACTTGCTTATGAGAATGCCAACTCTGCTTGTCAGGCTATCCTTAGACCAATCAAAAAGAAAGGTACTATAGCTGACTTTATTCGCTTGTGTACGGACGTCGGCCCCTCCTTTTCACAAGGGGTGGCCTTGGCTGCTGCTTTGCAGGGAAAAAGCATTCACGAGGTCATGCTCCAACAGGCAAAGCTTCATGTTAACAGCCGTACTGGAGCTTGCTTTACATGTGGCAAAACAGGACACCGTGCAGCGCAATGTCCTCGTAAGACTGAAAATGAGAAACCCACAGCTCCGGCTGTAGCTCCTGTAAAGAAACCTCCTCCCAGCATTTGTCCAAAATGTAGGAGAGGAAAGCATTGGGCCAATGAATGCAAGTCTAAGACAGATAAAGATGGAAAACCCATCCAGGGAAACTGGGTGAGGGGCCAGCCCCAGGCCCCGAATCAACAATGTTATGGGGCACTGCAAATTCCGGAGCAGATACAGGGACAAAAAGGGAACGGGTCCCTGAGAGAAAATACATCACAGATTTATTCAGGGCCACCTCAGACAGCGCAGGATTGGACTTGTGTTCCACCACTGACATCGTATTAACTCCTGAGATGGGAATACAAGCGTTGCCCACAGGGATCTTTGGGCCATTACCACCAAAAACTGTAGGTTTATTATTAGGAAGAAGTAGCACTACTATAAAGGGGATTCATGTTTCCCCGGGAGTTATTGATGAGGACTTTACTGGAGAAATTAAAATTATGACCCATTCACCTTTAAACATTTCAGCCATACCTGCTGGGACTCGCATTGCTCAGCTAATCATTTTGCCTCGTATAAAAATAGAAAAAAATAGACAAAATCAGAAATGTGGAGACCAAGGATTTGGTTCTTCTGATGCTTATTGGGTTCAGGAAATAAAAGGAGATAGGCCAGTTTTACAGCTTAAAATAAATGGGAAAAGTTTTCAAGGGATTTTTGAACGCACTACTGGCACATTAAAAGTCAATTTACAAAAAATAAAAAAGGGGGAGTTGTATCCCCTGACGCCCCATAATTACCTGTCTCATTCTCTCTTTATTCAAAATTTTTTGACCTTGGATGCCCATGGTAAGAGTGCTGCAGAGCGCTTTTGGCATCCTTCTACTGCCACTCAGGCTTTGGTCAAATGGAAAGACCCACTTACAGGCTCTTGGCAAGGCCCAGATCCAGTCCTCATATGGGGCCGAGGGCATGTTTGTGTTTTTCCACAGGATGCAGAGGGCCCTCGGTGGCTGCCAGAACGATTGGTGCGACATATGGACCCTCTACCTGCTGATGACATTGATGACCCTCAGCAATACAGAAGAAGACCAGACGTATTGGGCCTATGTACCTGATCCACCAATCCTCCACCCTGCTGTATGGGAAGGTCCTGAGATTCCAGACTATGTCAATGACACTCACGCCCTAGGATTGCCTTCTGATGGACACATAAAACAACATTTGGAAAGTTTTGTAAATCAGGCACTCCCTGCAGTCAGGTGACTGATTTACAAGACGGGACTAGAGACTGGTCTAAGAAATCTGTTAATGTATCTGCTTGTGTTCCTTCCCCTTATACACTTTTGATTGGAAATATTAATGTACCTTTTGTAGGAGTTCAGTATATGGGAGATGTGATTCAAAGTATAAAAGTTAAATCTTATTTAGAATGTCATTCAGAATATCATTGGATATGTGTTACTTCTAAAAGGTATAATAATAGTCAATATGATTGGAATCGGGTTCGTTTACATCTTCAAGGATTTGGCATGATGCTAATGTGTCTTTAGATATGTTTCGGCTTCATGATGAAATTCAAAATATGAGAGAAGCTGAACCCTTGAAATTTGATGCAGCTCAGGCTGCTTCTGAGTTTATTGATGTTCTTAGGAATGCTATGCCATCTATGCCTCATATTACCCATTCTGTTATGATTTTTCTTACATTGGGCATCTGTGTCTGTTTGGTTCTGTGCCTTCTCCCCATTCTCATCAAATGTTTCATCAGCAGGATGTTAGACTTGCGAGCTGACATCCATCAGCTTGAACTTAAGACAAAGCCCTGAGCCTTCCTCCCCGAGCATTCAGAGGGACAGGATAGTCAAAGACGGGTTGTACTTAGGCACCGCTTCAACACCTAAGACAGGGCTTGTATTATAAAATATAAGTTCCAAGGACGGGTAAGTTGAAGTCGGCATCCCGAGACACCTAAGTCAGGCGCTGTCACCTCGCCATCCTAGCCGGATGGGTTTTGCTCCTATAAAATAAAAAAGGGGGAGATGTGGGGAGCCATAATTTCTTGTTATTCTGTAGCCTTGCAGACTGGCTCAGTTTATGGTTAACTTGTTTTAGCTCTTAAGGCATTGTCTCTGCCTACACCTGGAGGGTGCTTGCAAGCTGCTGAGGAATGAGGTGGGAGTGGCCGGTTCCCGGACACTGAGGACTGATGATTATCAGGGTAATTGGTGGGCTTTGTCATTGAGAAAATGACTTTGGGGAAGTTTCAGTGATTTTGTAGTTTCTATGTAGAAGTTAAAAATTTACTCTCAATGAGGTAATGCACACTCGTGATTGTTAAGCTGCACGTACACAGGTGGTATAAATTGGTAAAGGAAAGTAAACTCTGGGCTTCAGCATCACTGGAGACCGAATTCGCATCATCATCATTTGTGAGTGTCTTTATTCATTCCCACTCCCCCTTTCAGGTACCTCGCGAACCCGTGGCTGCTGGACGGCCGCATACATCTGATCCCAAATCTGGTGCCAGCTTTCCCTTCCTACTGCTGCTCTTTAAACCAGGCTCCCTTTATATCTTTATATTGTTTATAGCCAGGTACAGAGGTCTCATTCTCTCATCTTTATCCTCTCTGAGCCATGCTAATCTGACTTTATTAGCCCCTTGTTTGAATAACTACAGTGGTTCCCACTGCCTAACCTTTCAAAATAAACCCCTTCATCTATCTTTTAGGTTCTACAATAGGAACCCCATCTAAGTTTCCAACCTCATCTTGGATTACACGGCAGCATGAACATAATCCATCACCAAAGAGTATTGCTCTTTCCTTTCTAAATATGTCCTAGGATTTCCTGATTATGTGCCCTCACCCTACGGCTCCTTCAGCCTAGAAGACCCTCCTCCCCACTCCATGCCACCTCCTTCCTAAACACTCTCAGAGCTCTCCAAGTGAATTTGAAGCCGATGACAAACACTGTGCTTGACCTTCTTTTCACGCAGTCATTATATCCTGCCTTGCAGTGTGGTTATCTATGGCTATATCTTATCCCCTTCACGGAGCTGCTGCTTCTTCAGAGCACTGCCCTGTGAGCCTTACAGCTGTATGGAAAGAAAGTGGACTTTGGAGCCAGAGAGCCCTATGTTTAAATTCCAGCTCTGCCATACCATTTTTGCTGTAAAATTATTTAACCCTTCCCTGCTTTAGTTTTCCCATCTGTAAAAATGAGAATATTAATATTCAGGTCCTAGGATTAGTGTAAAATCTGAGTGAGATAAAACATGCAAGATGTCTGACATACAAAAAATGTTCTCAACAAATGGTAATTCCCACTAGCAAGTGTTGAATGGAGCCTTGACAGACTGTTACCTATAATGGAAGGTGATGTCCTGCTAACCCAGGCTGATGAAAACCTTCCTCTATAGATCTTCACCACCTGGTCCTTTTTACTCATTAAGAAGATGACAGGGTTATTTTTTATTTTTGAGATAAGACTTTGAAGCAGAAGTAATGGCTTCTTCTCTCTTATGTCTTAGCCAATAATAAGGGTTGGTAGTAATAATGAATAGCAGGTAGATAGGAAAAAGAAGATTAGCAAGAAAACTCTGAATTAAAATATCCAGCAATACAGACTGAGAAACATAAAATGACCACAACTTTGCAAAATAATTATTACCAAGTTGCATTATGCTGTATATAAAGGAATAAGCTGCCATAGTTAGGGAGGTAGAAATTATTAAATTAAATAATAGGAGAGCTATTAAGATGTGTTTGATAAGATTCAACATTAATCTCTAATAACATTATTTTAAGAGTAGAAATAGAAAAAATATGTCCTTAATGTAGGAAAACACGTAAGATTAAAATCAACAGCCAACATTATATTTATTAGTAATAGCATATGGTATCACCATTAAAAATATTTACAAAAGAAGAAATATTACTTAATATTGTTCTGAAAGTTATGGTCAATGCAATAAGACTTGATACAAAATTAAAGGTATATTATTAACAAGGAAGAAATAAAATATTTTTTGGATGAAAACAAGATACAATTATAACTCCAAAGAAATAATTTAAAAATTAATTAAATACAAGGGGATGAATGTAAAATAAACAGACAGAAACATTCCGATATAATTGAAATAATCAGCTAAAAAATATTTGGGGTGGTTGTAAGAAAAAAAAATGAATACAGAAAGCCCACACACAGTAACAACAAAAAATATAAAACATCTAAGAAGCAGCCTTAACGCTGCTTCTTTCATCTAGTCAAAGAAAAATGCAAATTTTTATTGAGATATATTTATCAAAGCTTGAGAAAGTGGAAAAATATACTGTGTTCCTGAGTAGGAAGACATTGTTAGAAATATTTAAATATTTTCAAAATAATATCGGTTTAATCAAGACATTCAACAAATATTTACTGAGCACATACCATATGCCTAGCAAAATCCTAGGTACTGGGGATAACCAACCATACAGGCAGTGAATAACACAAAGACTCTGCCCACATAGTGTCTAGATTTTTATGGAGTGGACACACAAAACAAATAGAGCCTCGCTAAAAAATATAATGTCAGGCAATGATATGTTAATCGAATAAAAATAGGACAGGGTTAATACAGAGAGAATGAAAGGAAGGAGATGCTGTTTAGAAAGGAGTGGTCAGGAACGGCCCCTGAGGAAGTAACATTTGAGCAGATATTTGAATAAAGTATAGTAGAAAGTCATGTGGCTGTCTGGGGGACTAGAGTTTCTTGCAGAGGGAACAGCACATGTAAAACCCCAGATGTGTAACTATGCCTGATATCTTCCAAGAGCAATAAGTAATCCAGTATTGCCGAAGCAGAGTGAGTGAAATGGAGACTAGTAGGAGATGAGGACAGGGTAGGAATGTAGGACAGATCCTACAGTCTTGTAAACCATATGAGGACTTGGGGTTTGATCCTAAGTTGGATAGTAACCATTTGAAGATTTTGATCAGGTGAGGATGTGATCTAATTACATTTTTATAAAAGATTTGTCTCATGTCAGTGCTGAGAATAGGGTAGAAGTGATGGGGAAATAGTGAGAGCCATTAGGAGACTATTTCAGTAATTCAGACTAGATAAAATGGGCTTGTACTAGGGTATAAAGGAGTAGAGGAATTAGAAGTGGATTCCAGATATATTTTGCAGGGAGACATAAAAGATTTGCTGGAGAGTTAGGTAAGAAGGATGAGAGGAAGAGAGGAATCAAGGTTGGACCCTAGGTTTTTGTCTTGAAGCAACCGGTTGGATTATAGCATTAAATACTGAGATGGGGAAGATTGGGAAGGGAGCAGGAATTGGGGAATTGAAATGAAGAGCTGTGTTTTGAACATGTTAAGCTTGAAATATTTGTCAGACCCCAAGTGGAGATGTTGAGCAAGCAGTTGCTATGAATCTGAAACTCAGGGGAACTTCTCAGGCCATCAGCAGACAAATGAAATGTGAAGCTATTGAATTGGATGAGGTCATCTAGGTAGAGAATGCACATAGGCAGATCCCTAGGGCCACCAACATTTGAAATTTGGGACAAGCAAGAAGATCTCACAGAGAAGACTGAAATGAGGCAGCTACAAAATAGGAGAGAACCTGGGTGAGTTTGGAGTCTCAGAAGCCAAAACAGGGCTTAATATAACTCCCATCAAAATATCAATGACTTATTTTTATTAACTGACAAAATCATTCTAGAAGATACCAGAAAAGCTTAGAATAATGGACCATCCCACTACATATTTCTTTTGTAATAACTGGTAAGGACATAATGTTTTTATGACCTTGTAAAATGAAAATGAAATCTTTCTTACTTAAAAATAAGCTACTTGCTTATGTGAGCATTCAGTCTTCCACTATATAATCCCTCCATTTTTATATTGGCACATTTGTTTCAGTCACCTTGTTGGTGTTCTTGTAGCAAGTTAATAAAATGTAGTACATGCTTGAGAAAAATTTGTCTAAGAAATTTTGCTTTTGATACTCATAAATTGATCTTATTTTATACAAGAATATAATATGCTATAAAGAAGCATATTAAACCATTGGGCAGGAATAAATTATTCAATAAATGGTCCTGGGACAAACGTCTAGAAATATAAATATTAAATTGATTTTTCACTCTGTTCTACACACCCAAGTAAATTTTAGATTGATTAAAAAGTTCAGTACTTAAAATTCTAACAATAGAAACATTTGAAGACATCCATCTGTAAAACTGTACAAGGGGAATATTTCCTAAGCTTAGCAATAACAGAAGAAATTATAGAGCAAAAGACCAGTCTATAAAAATGAAAAATTCTATGCACAAGAGACTAAGGTAATATTAAAATGGGAAAATGTTTTCAATAAAATGTCAAAGTTAATATATTTTCTGCACAAAGAGCTCACACAAACTGATAAGAAAAGCACTAGGGCCTAATTGATAAGTGGTCAACAGAACATTCACAAAAGAGGTCATTGCCCAGAAGAGACAATCCAGCTAGACAATTCGTATGTAAGCATGTTGATTGTTGATAATAATCTAAGAAATAACACAATAAATTGTTATAATTTTTCACCAGTCCTATTGTGAAAGATTAGCTTTTAAAAATCATAATATAATCTTGGGATGCATTCAGGAGGGCCTTCTTTTGTTCTGATGGTATACATTTTAAAAAGCAATTTAAATCTGTATCAAGATCCTTTAAAAAAAAATGGTTCATACTCAATGGATGCCCAACATCTCCACTTGTAGATTATCTTAAAGGAATAATCCTTATATGGAGAAAGCTTTATACAAACAAAGAAAATCAAAATATGATTATTTATAATAGCTTCCAAGTGGAAATAATATAAAAGTTATGCAGATGCAGTGGACCTAAAATGGTTAAATTAGAAAACAGCCTTCCCAGCTACAGCCAGAAATATTTCTACATGTTACAAAGGAAGTTTCACTGTGTGCATATTTCTTGTCAGTAGGGATCTCTTTGTAGTTCTGACCCCAATAAGTAAGTTACTCTGTCCACCAAAAACAGAATTTTGCTTCCATCCGCACTATGTGGGCAGAACATAGAGGCCACTGACCAGGGAACACAGAGAACCCAGACTGAAGGACTAGAAAGCTCCAGGATCATGCAAGTAGAAAGGGAGGTCCCTCTGATACTAAATAAGCAGCCATAGGCATCTTTGCAGAGTTTATTGAAGGAAGACAAAGTCTCCCTTTCAATAAAATTGATAAAGACCATCATTTTGAGCAAACTTAAAGCAAAGACAGACTTTCTGTAGAGAAATAAGGATCACAATAAAAGAAAATGACATTCCTGCAAATATTGGCATGGCAAAAGAAGATGAAAATCATCAGCAGAACTCAAAGTCCTAAGGAGAGAAATCGAGTCCAGACTAGAGATGGCTCACTTAGTCACACTTCCATGCATATTCATTTATTGACTCATTCACTCATTATTAGTTGATTCATCAAATATTTATTGAGTAGCAAATATATGCCACACCAAGTACTGGGGATTACCTTAGTGAAAAAGCCAAAGAAGATCTGTTTTCTTAGAATATACAGTAGCAAAGCTAGGAATGAAATAATAATAACATTATTTAAGTTCAATTGTGATAAGTCTAACAGAAAAGAAGTTTTGAAATCTGTGAGAGTAAATGACAGGAGAACCTAACCTAACTCAGAAGATCAAAGAATCCTTCTTTGGGTTTCTATGAGACTGAAAATTTTAAATCAAAATCAAAAGGTGAAAAAGATTTAGCTAGGGTAAGGGGTTTTCCCAATTCCTTAATGGATAAGGAATTGGAAACCTTATTTGTGGTTTACTGAATATATAATACACATAATGTGTGGACAAAAAAAGGCCACATACTAAACATAACAAGCTCAGGAGCAGCCAGCATGGTGGGCCTTACAAACTCAGAGACCAAAATTAACTACATAGGATGACCTGAACATAAAAATCCCTAACTAAAAGCAGGTCATGGCAGGTAGGGCCTGTAGCTTTCTTGACAAGGTCAGTCTTTACCTTAAGTGAGCCTGTCTATTGTCTTTTTGCATTTAAGGTAACCCTTCCCTTGGAATGTTAGAGTAATCCATTTTTCCAGAGCCCTCAGGATACAACCCATGGCACTAGAGCTCCAGATCACAAAGCCCCTCATTGCTATCTTGTTCCCCAAATACCATCTCTATGTGCTGTAAATGTTAACTGTCATGTACCCACCAATGTAAAAGAAGTGTGTGTCTCTCCATTTCAATTTTTATCCAATCCCAGAGATTTCCTCACTTTGCTTTCTCCTACCCGCTTAACCTACCATCAATGGATTTCATGTAACCCTTCTTACGTCTCCTCCTTTGATTCTAATGTATAAAATAAGCTGCAAAACTGCCAATCTCGGGAGCATTTTCTTAATCCCAGCGAATTAAGTGAGATTTTGCTTCCATGCAATTGTCAGTTTGGCTCAAACTCATTAAAACTCTCTATAGGCTTGGATGTTTCTTACGTCGACATATGTTTTCTATAGTTACATTAAGTGTAATTATAGTTTTTGTTCTATTGTATGAATTCCATCACATTCAACAAATTTTATTATTTTTATAAAGATCTAAGTAATTCTTTTGGATAAATTTTCAGGTTGGGTGGACCCTTTCCATCTATGTATATAGTCAAGATTCTGGTATTTAGCAACATTTGTTTCGGTATTTTAACCATTATCAAACTGTAACCATTTAGTATAGGCATTTCAAGATCATACATTCATTAAAACAAGTATGTGTTGAGTGCCTATTTTGTGCTAAGCTCTATTTCTGCAGCTGAAGTTTCGGTGGAAAGGGAGACACACAAGTACCTGACCTGACGGAGCTTACATTCTAGTATGAACTCAAATTCTGTGTCTAATGTTCTAATTAATTCCCAACAGCAATATAAAGGAAATGACCACTTTACTGCATTCTCATCAGCGTTGGGTATTATCATTGCTTGCTTTTATAATGAATAAAAGTACAAAAACAAAGAGAGAAATTGTTATGAGTTGAATTGTGTCTCCCCACCCCAAAAGATATGTTAAAGTCCTAACTTCCAGTACCTCAGAATATGACCTTATTTCTTTTTCTCTTTTTATTTTTTAATTTTGTTTTTTAATTTTTCCTTTTTTTGTTTTTGAATGCGACTTTGTTTGGAAGTAGGGTTTCTGCAGATGTAATTAGCTGAGATGAGGTCATTTGGGTGGGCCCTAATCCAATATAACTGACGCCCTTATAAAACAGGAAAAGTTGAACACAGTCACACACGTGGAGAACACCATGTGAAGATTAAGGTACAGATCAGGGCTACGCAACGACAAGCCAAGAAATAACAATGACGACCAGCAAACCACCAGAAGCTAGCAGAGAGGCATGGACGGAAAAGATTCTCCCTCACAACACTCAGAAAGAACCAACCCTGCCAACACATTGATCTCAGACTTCTAGCCTCCACTGTTATAAATTCAAGGCTTCCATGCCCGAGCTTCAAAAGGCCAATGTTCAAAATGTCAGTTAGAGTAAGGAAAGTTTTATCTATTGATCGAGAAGGTGCCAGCTGGAGAAAATAGAGGGCATTAGAGCATCCACAAATACATCCTAAGAGAGCCCAGAATTGAGGCTTCATTTATGTCAAGGGAAGGGAGAATGGGGGGGGCAAGGGCTGTGTGACATCTAGGGGCCAACAGGGGTCTAAGAAAGAGTTCGAAATCTCTAAGTTTCTTTGTTCCCAGTCTGTTGACCCATGCTTATCTAAGTGATGTCCTGAGGCTCCTACAAATCTTTCCAAAAGCTCAAGCCTCAAGCAGAAAACCTCTAATGATTAGCATATCTACAGCAGGAGCTATTTCCCTGAACCCAATGGAGAAATGCAGGCTAGAATTAAGACAGAGTCATTGAGACTGATCATTTCACTCTATTATACCACCACTATGAGACAATAAATTTCCTTACTTAAGCCAACTAGTCTATGATACTTTGTTATGGCAGCATGCGTCAGTTACTATAGGCATATTTTTTACTTTGGGTTCCCCTAGAAACAGAGATTAAGAAAACGACTTGGTGTTAATTAATATTTGACACTCAGGATGTTGCTCCGGATGTAAGCCTGCCTCAGGAGTATCAAAATGTTTTTGGTTTGTTTTCTCTTATTTTCCAAATGGGTTTACACATAAAAGATAATCAAACAAATCAATAAAGATCTTCACCACAGATCACCAAATCTCAAAAATCAATGATTAGAGGGCCGGCCCGGTGGCTCAGGCAGTTAGAGCTCCATGCTCCTAACTCCGAAGGCTGTCGGTTCAATTCCCACATGGACCAGTGGGCTCTCAACCACAAGGTTGCCGGTTTGACTCCCGCAAGGGATGGTGGGCTGCGCCCCATGCAACTAGAAATGGTAAGTGGACCTGGAGCTGAGCTGCACCCTCCACAACTAAGACTGAAAGGACAACAACTTGAAGCTGAACGGCACCCTCCACAACTAAGATTGAAAAGATAACAACTTGACTTGGAAAAAAGTCCTGAAAGTACACACTGTTCCCCAATAAAGTCCTGTTCCCCTTCCCCAATAAAATCTTTAAAAAAAAAAAAAAATCAATGATTAGAATTGGATGCAGGAGTGGATCTAGGTTGTGTGAGGCATGAAGTTTACTTAATCATCTCTAAGAGTATAAAATTATAAACACAAAATTGGTACAAAAGTAAATATTTATTTAGGATAAAACAAATTACAAATATTAGAAAGAAGATAACCACTACAAATACCCCTAAATCTAGAACTATATAACATTCTTATTTTTCAATTATCTCACATCACTTTATAACATTTTTGTTCTACATATTTTGGCTGCATATTCTTTGATCACCTCTTAATATGACACCAATTTTGTAACATGGTTTTCCACAAAGAGAAAAGAAAATTGTCTTCCACTAGCATGGGTGGTCAAAATTTATTTTTCATTATTGATAGATGGGATGCATAAAACATGCCATTTCACACAGAGATGTACTCACTGCTATAGGATTGTGAGCCAGAAACATGGGAATTCTAACAAATTCTATTTTAGATGATTTCCATAAAAATATATTTGGAG
This sequence comes from Rhinolophus ferrumequinum, assembly GCF_004115265.2. Taxonomy (NCBI): domain Eukaryota; kingdom Metazoa; phylum Chordata; class Mammalia; order Chiroptera; family Rhinolophidae; genus Rhinolophus; species Rhinolophus ferrumequinum. The sequence goes on from NC_046288.1 coordinate 50,468,190, forward strand.
TTTATGATTATATACAATGTATTATCAAGTGCATTCCTGACAGGAGAGAATTTCTGCCTTGATGGTAATGGAATCCTCTGCTTATAACTTTACACATCTGATGCTTGGAGGAATTTTCCACAGAATTGCTTCTGGCTCTGATCATTGCACAGCTTGTTTTTCTCTACTCCCCACATACTTCCAGTGCTAGGTGCTTCGGGACACATTCTGACACACATTCGGGACACACCTCTGGCCCTGGTCCTTCAAGTCAGATCCCTGAGAAGTTGACTCAAGAGCAGGAAGAGTATCCAGAAGCCATTTCTATACCAGGTCAGCCAGGAACAGCTTAACTATGTAAGGACATGACTGTGACCCTCATAAATACAGCCCACTACACAGAAACTTAAGGTGCCCCCAACAAAACTTTCCCTTTCCCAGGTCTCCAAAACACTCATGTCCACGGTAACACCACTTGACTGCAGTGTAATAGACGGGAAGTCAAAGTGGAAAGAGAATGGCCTTAACAAATTGCAACGAAAGTATTTTATTCTTGCAAAGTTCATAAAAAAAACTACAACTGTGTACATGTGTCAGGATCCTTCCAAGGGCCTTAGAAGGAGCCCATACATGAGAGGACCCCTCCATGAGAAGTACCTCGAAGCTTGAGCTTCATTCACTTCATGGTAAACCTGTCTTTCATAGTGCTAAATGAATGATCTAAAGCTTCGTCACTGGTATGTACTTTATATATTTCATTTTTGATCATTTGTAATACTTTCACAGCAGGGAATAAAGGCAACGCTTCTGGGGTAAGTGGTAGGCTATGATGAAAAGGAAAGAGAGTGGGTAAATGAGAACAGAATAGTTAGAAGAGCTGGAAAGTGGTAGTGTAGCTGGAAATAAGCGACAAGTTCAAAATATAGCATTTTCTCTGTCCTTTATGTCTAATATAAAGCATAGAAGATGACCTTCAAAGACAATATAAAGCCAATCTGATTCATTAACCAAAGGAGTCAGAGAACGTGGTTTTGTTCAATCCAGAAAGGTTTGTGATATAAGGACCTATCCACTGAAAGTTCATTTGAGCTATCACTTTGTACCTTATTTTCACATGGGCCTCAGACCAAATGATTTTCTTAATACGTTTATAAACGGAAAGTACACAAGGTTTGTATTTAGCCATAGTAATAATAAACTGGAAAAAGCCTATGTTTTTGTCATAGTGATAATAATGATAATATTCGTTTTGGGGCCCACCAAATTTTGTTTGCTTTTGTATTCTTTGGCCCAACTGAAGCCATAGTGTTAAGGTAAAAATAGCCCTTGGTTATTTGGTAGATTTCTTTATAAAAATAAAGTGTTCTTTTGATTAATAATTAAATTGCACTATAGATCTTTAGGTTGAGGAAGACAAAGAAATGAATTTTCAAAGGCATTAACCTGCAATCTATTGTTTAGTGAGTATAAAAACAAAAAAAAAACAATCTGAAAGATCAGTGAAAGTCACGAGGACTTTAACAGGTATTGACTTTGGTCTGAGAAGCTAGAGATGTTCTTCTAACTAAAAAGTATCCTATTCCTGGTTTCACCCTAGAGCTGGTGGAAGGATCCGCTGCCACAGGGCTCAGATTCTCTAACTGCCTTGATTTGTTCTCTCCTGTGTTCATTTTCTCTTGCTGTTGTACCTATCACTAATTTGGTGGCTTTCAACAGCACAAATGTATTTTCTTACAGTTCTGGAGGTCAGAAGTCCACCTGGGGCTCAAGGGCTAAAATCAAGGGGTCAGCAGGGCTGCGTTCCTTTTTGCAGGCTCTAGGGAAAAATTAATTTCCTTGCCTTTTCCAAATTCTAAGGGCTGCCCACATTCCTTGGCTTGTGGCCCCTGTATCTTCAAGGCCAGCAATGTAGCATTTCTTCCATCAGCACGTCTGTTTCTGACCACGGCTGAGGAAGAGTCTTCACATTTCAGGGCTCATGTGATTTGATTGGGCCCAACCCAGATAACCCAGATTAATGTCCCCATTTTAAGATTCTTAACTTAATCACATCTGCAAAGTTACTTTTGCCATGTAAGGTAACATATTCTCAGGTCCTTGGAATTTAAGCATAGATTTTAGTGGGCCATTATTCTACCTACCACATTTCCCTAGCCTTCCCACTCTACTGCAAGAAACAATCTATGGAATATCTTCATTCTTAATCCTCCAAACGGAGAGGTTTTCAAACATGGTGGTGTAAGAGTGAGGTAGGTGGGAATGGCTTTTCTCTTTAAAAGTTAATAATTAATAATAATACAGAGGGTGCCAAAAAATGTATATACATTTTCAGAAAGGAAAAAACTGCATTAATATATACCAATAACAAAAGATGAATATACAAGTCACGTTTGACTTCTGCAATTACAAGAGGTGCTCAAAGTGGTTACCATCAGCATCCAGACACTTCTGATTACCACGAACTACTGTTTGAGCAACGTTGACCAAGATGTTAACATCTCCTAAAATGTATCTACATTTTTGTGGCACCCCCAGTATAATAATAATAATATCAATCATCATCATCATCATCATAAAGATCATTGGTGACATCTCCACTCTTAACAACTCTGAGGGTTGTATTTTGTATGAGTTGAGTTGCTACTGTGTTTCCCCGAAAATAAGACCTAGCTGGACAATCAGCTCTAATGCATCTGGAGCAAAAATTAATGTAAGACCCAGTATTATATTATGTTATGTTATATTATATTATATTATATTATATTATACCCAATCTTATAAGTAAAATAAGACTGGGTATTATGTTAGTTTTTGCTCCAAGAGACACATTAGAGCTGATTGTCAAGCTAGGTCTTATTTTTGGGGAAACACGGTATCTAGCCTGCACATGAGACCAAGAGATAAATACTACTACTTTGTTTATTATTTGTCTTGGCTTGATTTAAATTGCTCATTATACAATAAAACCAAAGGGCATCAAAGTCCATTAGCAGATTCCTGGGCGGTCCATTTCCCTTCATTGCTACTTTGTCATTTTGTGCTTCTCTGATTTTACTCAAATATTTGCAATTTGGGTGGGGACCACAGCTTACCAGTCAACCCAGAATTCTTTTCACCTGTGTGCTATTATTCAACTTGTAAGTAAGTTAACTTCAGTCCAACAAAGTTCCTTTGAACCTTATATATCAAAGAAAAGTCAGTCTTTTTTATACTAATACGGAAAGCAGCTCAGCATGCCAGAGAGAAAGAGAGAGAAGTCACAGCTGCAACTTAGAGACCCAACTGAGACCTTCTGGCAGACTGTTTCCTACGTATTGCCTAGAGATCTTTGAGTTTCGGAGACCTTTGGAAAATTATTGTTTTTTAACATAGATGTTGGCCTCTGCTAAGTAATCTTTCTTTTTATGCTTTGTCATTAAAACTATTTACAATCAAGACACTACCCTCTAACTTGTCCTCCCCCTGAATTGTTTTGTTAATTGTTATCCACAGATGCTGTCCCACGATCAAGCAGTTTTTTGCACACTACAATAATGATGGAATAAATCAATGAATGAATAAATGAGACAATGTATTAATAGGTAAACCCAGGTCTATCAGGTTTTGGCTCCATCAATAATATCTCAGTGGCGTTGGGCAGGTTAGCTTCTCTGGGCCTCAGTTTCCTCATCTAAAATGGGGATAATAATACCTACTTTCTAAGTTTATTGTAAGAATTTGACATAATATATGTAAAATCCTTGAAACATGGAAAATGGCAGTAAATCTCTCTCAATAGGAATCATTTCCCAGTGTTTTGCTCTTTGGAGATTACACAGCTAACCCTCAATAATCCACATGTGGGTTATTCTCTTTGCAAATTAGCTCTAGCAAAATTTTGAAAATAAGTAGATTTTCCCATGAACTCCTCATTTATTCTTGGCTGACTTCCCACCACCAATCTCGCGTGTGTTTATAGAATGCAAACAATTTAATATTAAGCTACGTATTACATTAGCAGAAAGGTAAATCTGCGGCCACGAATGGGATACATTAAAAAACCAAACATTTATGACATTTGGGTTCTCTAACTGCAGTTACTTGCCAAGATTGCTGAACAAGCCAGATGCAAAATATTTTAATTTTGTTGTATTAAATTGGGGAACAGGATAACCTGGCCAAAGAATTGTGTGGTTTTGTAAATGTAAAAAGTTTTTTTTTTTTTTTACTTAAAACTCTTAGATCATGTCTATGTATAAACACCAGTATTAATTTTCACCAAACAGCTTTTCTGACATCTAAAATGTTTGCTGCCACTGGCTCAGTCGTGATCATCAAATCAGTCACATCTAAGCTCAATCCCTTCTCTGGGCCCCTGGAGAGGAAAGTAATGTAATCCTGACTGGCTGATGACTTATCAGCCATTCCATGGAGCTGAATCCCATAGATTAGTGGAGAAGTAGCAAGGTTAAAGCCATGGGAAAAGGGCTGAAATGTAAACACATGGGGTTGGATAATAACAGTGGTGAAATTTTGAAAATGAGGGCCTTAAGTTATAGTATACAGGGGTAAGGCATCACAATTCCAAACCAAATTAAAGATATTGCATTTCAATACATTACTGGAGACTAGTGGATAAAAATATAAAAGGAAGAAGAAAATGACACAAGTATTCCTGGTGTTTATTTAGGAAAAAGAAAAAAATGAAGAGAAGGAAAAAAAAGGCAAAGGCCAAGGGACTTTTAGTGGAAAGAACAGGGACGTGCTTCAGTGTCATAAGCGAACACCACATCACCTATCTCTGTTGGCTGGTCCAACACCCAGGAAGGAAGAATGAAGTGATTGTCATGTGCTCACGTTTCTTTTTTAATAGCTTTATGGAGATAAAGTTCACGTAGCATAAAAGTCACCCATCTAAAGTATACCATTCAATGGTTTTTAATATATTCACAGATAAGTGCAACCATCACCACAGTCAATTTTAGAATATTTCCATCACTTCAGAAAGAAACTTAGCTGTGACCCCTATCTTCCTATTCTTCCCCCGGCCCTAAGCCACCAGTAATCTACTTTTGATCTTTATAGTGTTGCTTATTCTAGACATTTCATAGGAATGGAGTCATACAAAGTGGTGCTTTAAGTCTGGCTTATTTCACTTAGCATAGTGTTTCCAAGGTTTATCCATATTGTATTTGGTTGGTGCAAAAGTATTTGCAGTTTAAAAAGTTAAAAATTGCAAAAACCGCAATTACTTTTGCACCAACCTAGTAGCATGTACTGGTACTTAACTTCATTCCTTTTTATGGACAAATAATATTCTATGAATGTAGCACATTTGTTTCTCCATTTGTCAATTGATGAAATATTGGGTTGTTTCTACCATTTGGCTACTATGAATATTATGAGTAAACCTTCATGTATAAGTTTTTGTGTGGATATATGTTTTCATTTCTCTTGAGTATATACCTGGAAGTGCAATTGATGAGTCATGTAGTAATTTTATGTGCAACCATTTGAGGAACTGCCAGGTTGTTTTCCAAAGTAGCTGCATCATTTTGCATTCCACCAGCCATTGTATCAGGTTTTTCTACAACCTTGCCTGTCACCTACTCTCATCATTTGGTTTTAAATAACTTCTTTGTGACAAAAAAAGTGAGATGAAAACATAGGATTTGCATTTTGCAAAAGAGCCTGCTATCATTAGTATTGTAAGAAATGCTTGTTTTCTACATTATGGTCCTACTACAAATACGAGCTGACTTTTTTTTCAGCATATACGGTAACGATTTGGATTGTCAAAGGAAAATCCAATGATGGATATAAAATATGTGAGAAAACAGTTCCTATGTTGCCAGGTAAATAGCACACAGTCCAAATCCTCCCCCCGCCCACCCCCTTGAATTGGTAAACTCTTACTCATCTTTTGGTCCTCTGGGTGCTTCCCGAAGTCACTGGTTTGAGTTAGGTCACTTCAGGGTGAACCACTGGTAGCATGTCTACTTCCTCCAACACAACATGCTTCAGAGTTTATTTTCGTTATTAGATTAATATCTGTCTTGTCCTCTAATCTGTAAATCACTGGGGCAAAGTGACCTCGACTGTCTTTCCCACATATTCCCAGCATCTAGGAAAGATGTGTACTCTGTAAGGTATTTACTGAAAGAAGGAACAAAGAAGGTTTTACACTAAAGTTTTTCTGCTTACTAAACTTTTCAGCGAGTGTGTATAAATTAGGTTTTACCAAAGTGTTTGCTTTGCTTAGATACTAAAAGCCCAAGCTGCAGTTTTGCTTTCTGACATGCTCCAAGAGTCGGCTTCTTTTCCCAGCAAATTCCTCCTGCATCAGCTAGCGCTAAGGTATGTTCAATACTTGTCTAAAAACTATCCTAATCTTCCATAACAGAGGCCAGAATGTAGCTGAAATAGCTCTGCTGACATTTGGGAAGCTCTGGTTCTGTCAGTCATTTTCTGTACTTCATCATGTTTTTTTCAAAGGAAAAAGCTATTTTCCTGTGTGTGAGAACATTCTCTCCTATCTAATAATGCTCATTTGTCTTTCTGTCCCATTAGTGTGCAGGAAACCTCCTGGCCAATTGAGATCAGAGCTGTAGATGTCAAAGTGTCTCATCTTATATAGATATGCAGCTGTCAGATAGGGGATCAAAGTCTTGCTTTTAATGAAAACAAGTCATTTTTAACCAATCTGACTGTAGAATTTATACAAATATCGTTATCTAGATCAGATGATTGGCATTTGTGCTTCTCGAGCTCCCACCATTTAAACAATGACTTGCAACATAAGGCTCTCTGGCACAAAGTCAGCCATGCTTTGCCCACATTCCACAATTATTCCAAGGGCCAGCGCAGTGCCTGGCCCAGAGCAGGTACTCAATTCACAACATCATTTCTATAAAACCACCACCACCAATATGACTCTTATTGCTTTCCTTAAATGTCACCACTTGACAGTTCTGCTACCCAGAATGGAAGCCACCCAACTCTCCCTCTTCTACTCATCCTTTAGGTCACATCTTAAATGGCACCTCCTCAGACCATTCCCTGACCCCTTAGACGACTTTGACATCCCTTTTGGTCATGGGATGTCCATTAACACCATTATAAGCACTTACATAGAATTTGCCACATCCCCAGGCACTGTTCCAAGTGATTTGTATGTATATTTGTTTATTTAATTCTCACATCAATTCAATCAGGGTTTACCCAGTTTACAGATGAGGATTGGAGACATTTGAACCCAAGCCATCTGGCTCAGGGTCTGTGTGCCTAACCAGCTTCTTTAACGCCTTTATATCAAACTGCTCCCCCACCTCCATCCATGCACACAAACAAACCACTAGAGAGTAAGCTCTAAGACGACAGTGTCAGGCCGATCTTGTCCATGCTGTTTCCCAACCCCAAGCCCAGTGCTGGCACAGAGGAAATGTATTCATGGATCAACTGGAGATGGACAAAGGGACTTTAGGGAAAAAAGTAATCTCTCCCTGGGCTCCTGGACTGACTGGGATTTGTACTTGATTCTCTGGGTCAAAGAGATGCACCTCAGAGAGCCAGAGTTTGTCATGGTTCATGCCAACGCTAGGTTTCTACAGCTTCATAGTGCAGGGGATTCAGAGCTGGTTGTAACTTCCTCCAAAGCAGGAGACACGCAAGCTCCCTATCTGAATATGAAGGCCCTGGTGTCTGCTCTGCCATGGACCATTGAGTGAGATGAAGGGATGGCCTTCAAGTATGTATCAGTCTTCTCATAATGAAAGAGCTGATGTCTACTCAGCCCTCTGACAGTGTTCCAGAAACCCCCGCCATGAGCTAGGATCCTCACAACAATTCTTCCAGGAAACCCCCCTGCGAGGATTTGCGATCACAAGGGAATGCTCCATGAGGGCAACGCTGTATCCCCAGCACCTGGGACAGCTCAGGTGGCTCAGAGTGGGTACTAAAGAAATATTTGTCGGTGAACTTCATACATGAGGACACTGAGGTTCTGTGCATTCCAGTGACATACCAATTGCCACACAGCTGGGAAGTTGTGCAGTCAGGATTTCAATGTAAGGCTCGCTGGAGCAAATCATGCTTTACCACATTCCACACTTACTCCACATAATTTTCTATTCCCAAGAAACTTCTTGGTAGTGTCAGGATCTTGAGGGTTCAGGGGTGATTACCATAATACCCAGAGACCAAAATGGGGCTCTTAAAAGTTGCACATATGTGGCTTGAGCTGGCTGTGGATGTCAGAGAACCTCAGAAGTTCTTCTGTCTGAAAGCAGATCGGGGCCATGGAAATGTGGAAACCATATTCTGAGGAGCTGGGGACTCCCCACCCTGTGGTTCCGCTCTCTTCGCTTCATTGTCACAGTTTAAAAGATAGACAGGAAAGAAGAAAGGAAGGAAGGAAGGGAGGGAGGGAGGGAAGGAGGGAGGGAGGGAGGGAGGGAGAAGGAAGGAAGGAAGGAAGGAAGGAAGGAAGGAAGGAAGGAAGGAAGGAAGGAAGGAAGGAAGGAAAGAAGAAAGAAAGAAAGAAAGAAAGAAAGAAAGAAAGAAAGAAAGAAAGAAAGAAGAAAGAAAGAAAGAAAGAAAGAAAGAAAGAAAGAAAGAAAGAAAGAAAAAAAAGTCAGATAGCCTCTTTTTGCATCCTCTCTTTTTCCAGACCATTCATGTCAGCAGGTTCTCTTCTTTTCTTGAACGTTCGTGCACCATTGATGTCCCCTACTAAATGCACTGACTTCAGGGCTGACTTTCAGGCGGGATTAAAAGATAGACAGTCCTGTACAAGCATTAACTGGTGGCCATGTGTTGCATTTTTAAAGGCCCAGAGAGCTGCTAAAGTATGAAGTGACATATCTTTTCCAAATGGCTGAACTCATTTCACTCTATAAAAATGCTGGACTCATTATTTATGTGGACTACCTATCTCCTTGTTATCAATCTTGGAGAGAAATTTTCTCTTCACCCTTTAATGTTATTTATGTTTGAGATTCTATTTCTGGTATTTATTTTAAAAATTAGCAACCAGTGAAAGTACTATGGATATTCTGGAAAAAGGTGAACTGTTCTAACTAGTTATAAAATAGGTGTTATCAGTTACGAGATGAGCAACCTCCTTGCCTCGTAGGTCCTTGTCTGTGTGTCTATTTGTCTGTGAGGCTAATAACGGTACTGAATCCCTGCCAACATCTGACAAAGTTAAAAATGAGTGGCACTAAGTCCAAAAATATGTGCCTAAGGAAGAAACTAACCATACCAGTCTTATATGTTAGTGAATGAGACTATTGGTCATTATATGGCACAATTTTAGGTTCATACTTAAAACAAACTACCTAAGCTTTAATAGCGTTAGAGTTACATTCCTACCCTAGCTCACACACTATTAATCTGAGAGTTAAGACACAGAGTGAAAACAAATGTAGAGAAGGCCAGATTGAAGACACAATATCCTGCAATGGACATTGCATGGGATTTAGAATCTCAGCTCTGCCATTACTCACTGTGTGTCCTTTGCCAAATCACTTACCCTCTCTGAGCCTCATTTTCCCATCTCTAAATTAAGTTTAATGCTAGTCACATCACAGGGTTGTGGGAAGGGTGAGATTGGAGAATGTTAGTGACGGCACTGATGTCGCCCATTTACCCTCCCTAAACTGAGGCTATGAGGTCACCTTAGCCCAGCTGAGGCTTCAACTGGCGACTGCATCGTGCCGCCGAGAGTTGCATTCCACACTTGGCTTTCCTTGCCTTTCTCTCAGCCTCAAGTATCTTACACTTTATAGTTCCTTCTTATTCTCGGTGTTCTTAAGTCATCTTGCGTTTGCCAGTCAGGTCATGGGTGGACAATGAATAAAACTGCTGAAAAGTGTACCTGTGGGGGAGGGAGAGTAAAATGCTGGTTCAGGTTGTTTTTGCCAGTCATCATACGACGCACATTTTATCTTACGGCAGCCTCCAACCTGTGGACTACTTATTTATGTGTATAGATTGGGGAGCCTTGACACTTTACCTCCTCAGCACCCCACAGTGAGTCATCAATGAAGAGCCATGGCCTCAGGTCCCCAACCTAGAGCGTGCAGGAATGTGGCGTGGATGGCATAGAGGTTAAGTGCACTTGGCAGCCACAGGACCGTGGGCTTTACCAATCATCCTTAGGTCTCAGCACCTCACACATGAAATAGGAGGAGGAATAATTCTTCCTTGTTAAGTAATTAGTGTTAGTATTTGTTATGGAGGATATTTGTATCCCGTCAAAATTCCAGTGTTGAAATCCTAACCCTGAAGTGATGGCAGTAGGAGGTGGGGGGTTTGGGAGGTGATTTGTCGTGAGGGCAGAGCCCTCAGTAATGAGATTAGTGCCTTTATAAAAGACACACTGAGAGCTCTTGCCCCTTCCACCAAATGAAGGCACGGAGAAAAGCAGGCTGTCCATAAACGAGGAAACAGGTCCTCACTAGACACCCATTTGCTAGTGCCTTGATCTTGGACTTCCCAGCTTCTAGAACTGTGAGAAATAAATACCTGTTGTTTAAGCCACCCAGTCTATATAGTATTTTTGTTGTAACATCTGGAACCAACTAAGACAATATTAATATCAGCATTAGCCTTATTTTAGCATTTTGGTCTTGGGAAATGAACTTTTTCAGATCAGATTCTACTGATTACAAAGAACAGAAACCACTCAACCAAGGTCAAGTAAAAGGGGATCATGAAGAGATACGTGAGAATCTCAAGGAAGAATAGCCAAGCTTTATGGGAACTAGAAAGCCTCCCTATAGGTGTGGGTGCACACACATAGAAAGAGAAACAGTTTTTCATAATTGTTTCTCTTTCTGCATTTGCCCCATTCTCGAAACAGATCAGCGTCCTCTCTTTCTCATGGTTTCGTCTCCTCCATGCAACTCCAACTCATATGTGGCATCAGCCTGCCATGGGCCACCTCTAGTCCTGGCTCTACTGGGCCTCAAATGTTGAATTTTCACAGCAAGGTCACTACAGGCACTGCATTTCTTAGTCAAATTCCAGAGAGAAGATGACTGGATTTTGGCCAGACTATGGATTGGTTCTTAGGGAGTCAAATATGATGCCCCTTTGTCCAATTGGCTGTGATAGGCAAGTGATTCACATGATAGTAGAATCACTCTGTTCGAAGGCTATGAGGCCCATTAAGCTAGAAGATCTACCATTAATTTTCAGATCACAAATTTTACTTTAACTGCTCAGTTTTAATTTTCATAGAAAAATCTTTTCATAATATATTACTCATTTCCCCATGTTTTATAAAAGAGTTTTCTTCTGATAAAAGAAATATATATTTTGTAACTTTTAGAAAATTTACAAAAAGAATATTAAAAATAAACCTCAATCTTCCTACTTAGAAATTAACCTGGTTAACATTTGCACATAATTCTTTTTTTTCCCCTAGTGTTTTCTTTTTCATGGTTGTGGTTATAATTAATATTTTTTAACGTAGTTTTTCTTGGTTTGAGTTTTCTAGGAACAAATTCTGAAATAAAAATTCAAGAGCACATTATTTATTGTGATGGCAACTCCAGGAAACACAGATAGGAAAGTGGAGAAGAGATACAGGGAAGGGAAATGCTGCAGTCATCACTGCTATGTCACAAGTTACTCCTTAGTGGCATAAAACAACAACCATTATATTTTGCATAGAATTTTGTGTAAGAGAAATTTGAAAAGGGCTCAATTGTGAAATAGCCTCTGAGTCTGCCGGCATTTGAAGGCTCTGCCAAGCTGGATGTTTCAGATGGCTCATTTCTACAGCTGACAGTTGATCCTGAAGCCCTACGGGGAGCTCAGGTGGGGCGGTGGATCAGAGCATCTGCAGGTGGGCTTGCCTGCACAGCCACTTCAATGGAGTCAGACTTCTTACCTGGTGACTGGGTTCCCCAAGAGTGAGTGTCCGAGAGAACTAGGGAGAAGCCGATGGCCTTGGATAGTCTAGCCTTGGAAATCATATGGTTTCAATACTGGCGTCCTCTTTTAGTTAAGGCTGTCACAAGCTCACAGGCGAAGGGACATATTCCTCCACTTAGTGGGAGGAATGCCAAAAAATTGGGGCCTTTTAAGAAATCATTATAAGAAGAAAGCAAATAAATTGTACGTAATTTATTCAATTGGCATTGTGTTGCAACTGGATCTGAGTTCTGCTGGAGAACTCTTGCAAACAGTGCAGAAAACATCTTCAAATTGTCCCCGAGGAAGCTAAAGTATTTAACCATCAACTTCCCATCCGTCATTTGTGAGGGCTGGGAAGTTTGAGGAGGGAGCAATAATTCCCCTAGGATTTGATGGGCATTCCCCTAGTGTTGACTTCTAGCATGCTCCCCCGCCAGAGGAAAGCCTCGGGCAGAGAGTTTCACACGGTCACAGCAAACAACCTTTCAGGAACAGAGATCTGCACAGAGATGAAGCCGGGGGTCCCCACAGTGTCTCCTACAGCATATCAGAAGATTTTTCCTTTGCCATTAAATAGTCTTTGTGACAACTTGGCTATATAGGTATTTTGTTATTTAATTAACATCTCTGTGCATAAAGCTGAGGACCAGGGGAAAAAAATCATGCCACTGTGTCAGTTGGTTGGGTGTACCTTCTCTGTGCATTTATAATATCCTATCCATATACCTCCCATTGCACTTAGCATTCTAAGTGTTATACGTAATTAGATATGTTACTGCTCCTTGAAAGTCAGGACAATGGTCTCATCATTTCACCTCCCTCACCTAGCACGGAGCCAGGGATATAATAGGTTCTCAAGAAAAGCTAGTTGAATGAATGAATAAAAGGTTATAGTAATTATATTAGCTTTTGTTTACGAGACTTTAATGTGTGCTGGGCACTGTGTTAAGAGATTCACACATGTTTCCCCATTTTATCCTCAAATAATTTTATGAGGAAAGTACTATTATTTTCATTCTCCTGATGAGGAAACTGAGGCTCTGAGGGCTTAACCCACCTGCTCAAAATCACACTGCCATAGGTGGCAGGATGGGGATTTGAATCCAAGGGTGTCTGACTCCAGAGCGTAAGTTCTTAACCACTGTGCAACATGGCTTCCAGGAGCCAGGGAGCATCTGATTCACAGCCCTCACCCTGTAAAGGCTGTTGGAAAGAAACCTAGTAAACAGGCTTAGGCGGTCAGTGTTTAGTCCAAAGTTCAAAGCATGCACTTCTCTCACATTAAGCTTCAATGGACTCCTACTGAATATTGACTAAAACCCCAGATCTGAAAAATGGCTTATGAGGACTTGAATGACAGGTCCCTGCCTTTCCATATTCCTGTCCTCCTGCTTCACTGTTCCCAGCATAATGTTGTTCCCACCATAACTTGAACAATTCAGACTCTTTCTAGCCTCAGGCCTTTGCGTATTCTTTGCCCCTGCCTAGCCTGCTCTTTTTTATATTCTTCCCTTCCATATTGCTAGCTCTTTAGTATCTCTATATAAATGTTACTTCTTCATAAAAGGTTTTTAAAGTAGGTCCACATTATAATCTGCCTCATCTGCTTGTTTCCTGTACAGCATTTATCATAATTTCTAAGTGTTTTCCTTCATCTGCTTATTGCTTATTTTTGTCTGCTCTTCTAGAAGAATAAGTTCATTAGAGCAGGGTTTTTTTGTTATGTTCCCAGCACCTAACACTGGGTATGAATGGATAAATGGATGCTAAATAAATATTTGTTCAATGTTGTATACTATTGAATGGTGACTATATTTAAAAAGAAGAAGAAGAAGAAAGAAAAAAGAAAAAAAACAGAAAAAAACACGTTTGTGAGGAGAAATCGGAACCCTCGTGCACTGTTGGTAGAAACATAATATGGTGCAGCACCTATAGAAAACAATATGGCGATTCCTCAAGTAACTAAAAATGAAATAATCATATGGTCTAGCAATCCCAGTTCTGGAATATAGTCAGAAGAATTGAAAACACGGTCTTAAAGAGATATTTCTATGTTCATAGATAGCATCTTTATTTGTGATGGCCAAAAAGTTGAAGCAACCCAACTGTTCATAGATGGATTAATGTATAAACAAAATGTGGTATATACATAAAATAGAATATTTTTCAGCCACAAAAGGAAGAAAATTTTGACACATGCTATAACACTGATGAACTTTGAAGACATTATGCTAAGTGAAATAAGCCAGTCACAAAAAGACCAATACTGTATGATTCCAATTATATGAGGTACCCAGAAAAGTCTAATTCAGAGACAGAAGGGAGAACCATTGTTCCCAGAAACTGGAAGAAGGAAAAATAGCAAGTTACTTGTTAATGGCCACAGAGTTTCACTTTTGAAAGATGAAAAGAGTTTTGTAGACTGATAGTGGTGATGGTAGCATACAATGTAAATGAATGTAATGCCATTTAAAAACAGTAATTTTTTTTAAAAAAACCAGTAAATGGTAAATTTTAATGTTATGTGTATTTTATAAGAATTGAAAGAGAGAGAGAAAGAGAGAAAGAGAAAGAAAGAAAGAAAGAAAGAAAGAAAGAAAGAAAGAAAGAAAGAAAGAAAGAAAGAAAGAAAGAAAGAAAGAAAGAAAGGAGGGAGGGAGGGAGGGAGGGAGGGAGGGAGGAAAGGAGGGAGGGAGGAGGGCGGGGGTGGGGGAGAGGTAGAGAAAAAGGCAGAAGGAAAGAAAGTTGTGTACCTGGTTAGTAGCACTGCTGATCTCTTGGCTCCCAGTCCAGAATCCTGTCATTTATATAGTCTGGCTCCTATCAGAGTACGTTCTAATAACTAAGCATTACAACCATTTCCTTTCCCAGAAGAGAAAATCTTATTAAGACATATCAAAAAGGGATAATAATTATTTTAGAATTAGAAGAAACTTTAGCATTTGCTTAAACCCACGACTTCTATATTAGTCAGGGTGAGGATAGGGTTAACATAGGCAGGAAGCCATTATTGCCCTGGCAGATTGAGGGTAAGCAGGTGGGGGGAGAGTGGTAACTGGAACCGGAGCTGGGGTTGTAGGAGAGGCAATGACCTTTGGTATAGGAATGTGGCTATTGCCATGCACTGCTAGCAAGCGGGGAGCTGGTCAAATAAAAATGCCTTCCTCTGACCTTCTGCCGGTGCTTTCCATTGGTTGAACCCATCTGGAAGTCAGCAGGCAAAAGAACCCATGAAAGACGCCAGGACATAGAGTAGAGGAGGAAGACAGAGAGCGGATCTGGAGGTGCCTTCATTACACCACACTTCATTTTGGAAGTGAAAGCACTCTGGCTCAAGGAATTAAATGGCTTGCTTAAGGTCTCCCTGTAATAGATATGAGACTATCAGGGTATTTATGACCTAATAAAGTTCCTATCCATATGTCAGTAAGGAATGAAACTAAATTTGGGAAATCTGCCACAAATATAATAAACATCTAAAGGAAGTTTTGTTTTAAAAGAGAGTAGGGTACACAGCATCCCCAGAATTAGCATTCATCGGGAACTTTGGTGCCATGAACTTTGCAAGTCTGATTCATCACATTATTATGTAGAAAAACATAAAAACATTTAAGATGAGTTTTCTTCCTGCTTCTGTCCTAATGATCACCAAGGTTTCTGGGACATTTATAAGAAGCCGAAGCAGAGTATTTAATTATAGGTGTTTAGTTAAATAAAATAAGATAGCTAACTCAAAGAAAGTTGTTGAAAAGATTCACAGACTTGCATCCTCAGACAAGGATATTTCATAATTAAAGGACTTTGAGACAACTCTTCGTAAGTTCAAAAGATGCTACTTTAAAAGAAAGTGATAAGACTTTTGAACACAAATATTGAAACTTCAGGGGAATAAGACAAAAATGGTGCTTTTTTTTTCCACAGCTAAGCATAGTAATTAAGAGTGCAAGTTCAAGAATCAAAATTTTAACCTGGCTTCATTACTTATTACTTGTGTAACATTGGGCAAGTGACTTCATCTCTCTTTTGAAACCCCAGTTTTCCCACTCGTGACATGAGAATAATTGTACCTACTTCATCAGGTGATGAGGGCCGGATAAAATAATATCTATAGAACACTTAACATGTTGCCCCTCTAGCACATACTAGGTGCTCAAAAAGTGCTAGCTAGTAGTATTATGGCATAATATATGCTGTTTGCCACCAGAGGTGGTTATATAACCACATTAAGTGGCTAATTCCTCACAGTTGTTTTGGCTGACATTGATCTATTGATTTGTTAAGACCACCAGGAAGTTTGAAGGGAACCAAAATTTTGCCACCCGGAAGCTCCTGTTGGGGATATTGATTTTAAGCTGTTTATTAAGAAACAAGAGTCAAAAGAACCTTTGACTCCTCCGTCTCCCTTCCTGCCCAAGAGATTTGGACAGAAAGACCTGCTGTAGGAAGGGAGCCCTGGCTTAGTTGCTTTAAGACTCTTCACACGCCCGTTAGTCGGAAGACTCCAAGCCTGTTAGCTAGATACCCGCTGTGTCCTGCTGTTTCTGAGTTGTCTAGCAAGAATTTTCCTGCTACATGTGCTCCCCCATTCCTCACTCGCTATAAATCGCCCATTCTCACTTCTGAAATCTGAAACCCATCCTACCCTTTTCCTCCTTTGTCTAAAATGTCTTACTCGTATATACCGAATGTTGCCTCGCTGTTTTTGGAATTTTCATGCTTATGTGACTTTCTCACGCACATGTATTAAAATTTTGATTTTCTCCCATTGGTCTGTCTCTGTTAATTTGATTATTAGCCCAGCTAGAAGAACTTAGAAGGTGGGAGGAAAAGTAGTAATTTTTTTAGCCCCCACAAGGCCAAGTGAATTATGACAGTCACAATTATGAAGACGCACCTTAAGTAAAAAACAGTGAGGGGTAATGCTGAATTTGATGAGGGAACAGGAGGAGGAATGAAAGGAGAAAGAAAGAGGCGGGGTGGAAAGAGAAGAAAGAGCACAAAACATGGAAGAGAGGATGTGTCAGTGCCACCAGGGTGATCCCAGGATTTATAGCTAGCCACACATTGGACCAAGACAGAAAAGTCGATGGAAATCAGTCTAAATGCTTAATGCACATAATATATTACTATACCAAGGATGCCAACATTCCTTCAAGGCTCAGTTACCACCTTCTCTCTGCAATTTTCATGTGAGGCATATGTGTGTGGGAGGGGTTTTTCCTCTGGCTCCTTGTCTTAATTTGCCTCCTTCACTTGGTGGAAACTACTCTCTGTGATCATTAGGTGAGGATAGCCCCAAGCTTCGAGGGAGCCCGTCCCCAATTATCTTTTGAATGTCAAGCGCTGTGGACACCTCTAGATACTGTGAAGAATGTGAAAACAGCACCAGAATGGTCCTTAGCCTCGAGGAACTTGCAGCCTCAAGTTGCATGCTGAATTGTTTACATGTTATTATATGTTTGGCAGATTTCTCCCAAGTCAAATATATCAACACAAACAGAAGAGTTTAAAAAAAAAAAAATCCCACAGTCACTTCTGTTATTCTTCCCAAAGAAAAAAAATGTACTATTTACATCATTTATCGCAGTGACAGAAAAGCAGGATAAGGAAAACCAAGCATGTGATGTGTTTGTTTTGGAATTAAAATTAACTTATCATAGATCGGTGTGCCCATCATTAGCTACATTTGGAAAGAGCTCACATTTTGATGGCAATAAAACTGTCTGTAAGTATTTCAGTTTCTTTTTTGCAAAGCCGGGGTGACCGCTTTCCTAGGCCCCTTCTATGTCCCTTTGGGGAGGTGGAAGGAATTTTCCCACTGTTCATAGTTTCCTTTACTTTTATTTGAGAAACAAACACGAGCAAATCTTGCTTATACCATCAGTTTCCTAATTCCTTTGGCTGAGGTTTAAACCAAGTCTCGAAGTTCTATTTCCCTCTTTGCCCCACTGTTCTAGGTCACTAGTGTTGCTTGTTCCAAGGGTTTGTTATAATTATGGAAATTCTATGATCTTTTCTGTTCCATTTCTTGTGGTTCTTGTGTGGAAAGCATTCTGCATTAGGGCATAACTTATTTATGTAGTATATTCCTTATGTGAAAAAAACTTAATAATCTCCCTTTGAAAGACATCACATTTTGAAACAGAAACTTAAAAATCTGAGATCCAACATGTTCCAGGATAGGTGATCTAAGAAGGAATCTGTAAACTGTCAGGACAATATGTGTTTATGTGTTTACTTGATGGATTTTTTAACAATGTAGAAGTTTTTCAAATTAGAGGATTTGATCATTAATTCATTTAAAAATATATTACATGAAATGAGCATCTAATATTGGATTCTATATTGTTTTAAGTTATAGCCTATGTGCTATGTATCCACTAATAAAGTAAAGGCAAGTAGCTTAGATTACGTTCACTATTATTCTGTGAAATAAGTTAAAAATATAGCCTTAAAAATCAGAAGGTCAAGTCTAGTCATGTTAGTAATTGCAATGGGGAGGTAATAGGGAAGTGCTGTCATAATAAAGAGCGATGACCTGAACCACATGTGTCACATGTTTTACGGTGGGAAGAGAAGAGAATTGTCTCAAAATGCTATAAGACTTCCACTACCATGACCTTTTTATAAAAGTGAAAATGAAGAGGTTAAATAATTTGCCCAAGGCCACATGGCTAGGAATTAATGGAGCTGGAATCATTCCTCGTCAGTTCCCTAAGTTTATCTTTTTGCCACTAAACTATGAAAGGTGTGTGTGTGTGTGTGTGTGTGTGTGTGTGTGTGTGTATAAATTTGCTTTTCCTTATATTAAAACTTACTTGCATACCTTTTAGAATGGTCAAAACCTGGAACACTGACAACACCAGGTGTTGGCAAGAATGCAGAGCAACAGGAACTCTCATTCATTGCTGGTGGGAATGCAAAATGACACAGCCACTTTGGAACACACTAAACATATTCCTACCACATGATCTAGCAATCATGCTCCTTGGTATTTACCAAAAGGAGTTTAAAACTTTTGTCCACACAAAAAAACTGCACACAGATGTTTACAGTGCTTTACTCATAACTGCCCAAACTTGGAAGCAACCAAGATGTAGGTGAACGGGTAAATATATTATGGTACATCCAGACAATGGCATATTATTCAGTGCTAATAAGCAATGAACTTTCAAGCCATGGAAAGACATGGAAAAACCTTAAATGGATATTACAAAGTACAAGAAGCCAATCTAAAAAGGCTCCTCCAGGTTCTGGTACCAATTCTAACATGGGAGCAGGGGGATGGTCCCCACATCAACAAGCTATTTTCCAGACACCAGTTGGGTGTCCTACATTTCAACTCGATTCTGACACTATCTACCTGGAGATAGAGTCATATTCCACAGGGTAAGGGCTCAGTCCTACAAGACTGCTCCCCCTTTCCTCTACTTCAAATGCCAGTGGTAAGTCCAGGGTGTCACCTGTGCTTCTGACCAACTGGCTATAGATTGGAGGTTCAAACACTCCCTTCCTTAGGTTTGCTTAATTTACTAGAGTGACTCACAGAACTCAGACAAACGTGTTACTTACTAGATCATGGTTTATTATAAAAGGATATAACTCAGGAAAAGCCAGATGAAAGAGATGCATGGGGAAAGGTGTGGAGAAAGGGATTCAGAGTATGCCCTCAGTGCACACTACGTTCCAGAACCTCCACAACTTCACCAACATGGAAGCTCTCCAAACCCCATCCTTTTGGGTTTTTATGGAGGTTTCATTACTTATGCATGACTGATTAAATCATTGGCCACTTGACCTCAACCTTCAACACCTCTCCCTTCCCCCAGATGTCAGGGGGTGAGACTGAAAATTCCAACCCTTTAAACATGTGGTTGGTACTCCTGGCAACCTTAGGTGCTTTCAAAGGTACCTCATTAGCATACCAATAGACACCTTTGTTGCTCTCCTCACTTAGGAAATTCCAAGTGTTTTAGGAGCTCTGTGCCAGGAACTGGATGAAGACCAAATGTATATTTCTTATTATAAATCACAGTACCACAGCTACATACTATATCATTCAAAACCATATGACATTCTGGAAAAGGCAAAACGGTGGAAACAGTAAAAAGATTTTTGGTTGCCCGGAGCTGGAAGTGGGTAGGGATGAATTGGCAGAACAGAAGAGTTTTAGGGCAGTGAAACTCCTCTGTATGATACCATAATGATGGATACATGTCATTAAACATTTGTGCAAACCCATACAATGTACAACATCAATAGTAAACCCTAATGTAAACTATGAACTTTGGGTGACAATGATGTGTCAGCGGAGGTTCATCAGTTATAACCATTGTAAGCCACGTCGTGCGGAATGTTGATAATGGGGAAGGTTGCTCATGTGTAGGAGAAGGGGATTGTTAAACTAAAAATGTTAACTTCCACAGCTGAAAATCCTTTTGTAAGTAAGCTTTCATTAAGCCAAAAATGTTAGCCAAAAGATAGCTCTTGGGGCATGGAGTGTCAACCACCAGCAGCATGGCTAGGTCAAAAAGACAATATATCTGTCATCCTAGAGTTTTGCAGGTGTTTTTATACATCAGTGGGCGGCAGGGGGAAGAAGGAGGTAGTCTGACAGAATTTACCGAAGCCAAATAGGCAAGGGGTGGAGGAAGGTGAAGAGAGGATAGTTCTGGGATCACAGAGTCCATAGAAAGAAGGGTCCGCTCCTGCGGATTAGCTGGGCCAGCCATTCAGAAAGCTACGTGTAAACAACAGCAGAGGCTCCTTGGGTTAAAATGGTGTCTGGCTGAAATAATCTGCGGACAAAGCTACCTAGAAATTAATCCAAATTCCAACAGGCAAAACAGGAATGTGAGAAGTGTTTCGTTAGCTGGTCAGCAGCCATTAACAAACTGACAGCTCTATCTCATTCTCTCACTCTCTGGCCTGTGTAATTTAATTTAGAACATCTCATAATTTTTTTTTTTATCCAGGTATATGGGAAGTCTCTGTTCCTCCCTCTTAATTTTGCTGTGAACCTAAAATGGCTTTAAAAAAATTGTCTTAACATAAAAAAGAAACTTGCTTTGTATTGGATAATGGACACAGCTTGATGTCAAAATGAATAGGTTTGATGACCTTGATGGAATACAGAACTCATTTTAGGATTATATTAGATGCATACAAGTGAAAGAGAAAGCATGTACTGTTTATTCTTCACTGAATAATCCTAGCCCGGTACTTTCTGTTTAATGGGTGTTTATGGATGAATGAAATCTAAACAGTGTCTCTGTTTAGATTATTATTCCCTGAACTGAGGGCAAATTAAAAGAAATACTAAAATATTTGTAGGTGTCATTATTTATGAAACCTATTAGTGAACTACTGTGTTTCCCCGAAAATAAGAACTAACCGGAAAATAAGCCCTAGCATGATTTTTCAGGAAGACATCTCCTGAACATGAGCCCTAATGTGTCTTTTGGAGCAAAACTTAATATAAGACCAGTCTTATTTTCAGGGAAACATGGTAGTTTATGAAGATCCCATTGTAAATCATATTGACCCTCCTTTTCAGAACAGAGACATATTAAAGATGTGGCTTGATCCCAAAGAAGGCCCATGGAAGCTGTGTGACTTTGGGAAAGTCGCTGAACATCTCTGACCTTTATTGCCTTCATCAGTCAAATGAAGACAATTCCTTACTAACCTAAAGACAGGGAGCCTGGGTTGATGGGTTTGTTAAATTTTGTTTTTCCATTGTTAAAAATATTTGTTTTATACAGTCTATCATAAGTAAGTCAAGGTTTCACTGCCACAGATGCATCCACGAAGTAAGATCCCTGTGCCATCCAAGTGGTAAACATCTGAACGATGTGCAATTCCTTATTTTAGTCAGACCACACACCTTCCATGTCATTCCTATTCACTGACTGCTTCCAAATCCAGATGACCAAATGGTCCTCTGTCTCCAAAGTAGGCTCAAAACAGTTGGTTCAGACATTTCAGGATCTGCACTCCTCTTAAATTCCAAGTGAATCACAAGAGAATGAAGCCCCAACAGATGGCAAACTGCCCTTGAGGAGCTGCTGCAGCCTCTGCTGGGCCTCTTAGCTCCGCTTCACCATGGCAACGGCTAGGGCGGTGCGTGGGGCCATTGGCGTTTGACCACCCATGGTAGGATCAATATGCAATATGAAAGTCAACTCCTTGACATGTGATGTGGTCCTACCTTACTATCCAACATGCTGTCTTATACTCCCCTTTCTGCAGTCCACAGACTTTAGCCAAAACAGAGCTGAGCTCCCTGATCCCCACCCATTCCCACTCCTGGCCTATCTCCCACTAGAATCGCCTTCTCTCCACATTCACTTGTCAACTCTCTCTAAGAACGCTAAGATTTTTCAGGTCAGAAGCTGTGACTTGCTGCCTATGTTGCCCCACAACCAGCCTGGCTATAATACGGGCTCAACAATTACTTTTTGAATAAAGAAAAGTGGATAAAAATGGAAAACCTAGGAAATGGAGAAGATGGTAATAACAGTTAATGCCAAAATGTCAGTGCTTTTTCTACCTGGTAATACCAGCCCCTTTCACACCCAATCCACACACAAGTTACATGTTGTCCTTAAACATCATCTTATCACTCTTTCCTGTTTGAAAGCTGCCTTTTCACAACTTCTAAACCAAAAGCTTAGAAGTACAGTACAAGTGCACTTACCCCCCTCTACCCTGGACACCCTTTAGAAACAGTGTTAATTGAGAAAAAAAGATAATTAAGTATCTAGTCCATGAGATAAATGATAGCGAAGGATAATTATTGATGTGGAATAGACTTTAAGAATAAACTAGGGTAAAATATCATCTTTTGGGGTGGTTATTAAACCAAAGAGAGTGTCTTTGAAATACTGACTGTTCAGAAGACTACATCCAAGGAAATTCTTAAGAGTAAGTTTTTATTTCAGTTATTGCACGTCTGTGGAAGCAGAGCTGCCCCAAGAGTTCAGGCATTAGTCACCAAACCTGAGGGTCTAGAGCATGTGTCTAATGCCAAGTGTGCATTTACTGAATAGTCACTGTGTTGTGGACACCAGCCTAGGCTGATAGCCACTATATATTGAACCTGTCATGGTGGCAGGGAAATAATAAATATCATCTCATTTCTTTTTTCTAGCATCCCAATGAAGTACCGTGTTTCCCTGAAAATAAGACCTAACTGGAAAATAGGGCCTAGCATGATTTTTCAGGATGACATCCCCTGAACATAAGCCCTAATGTGTCTTTTGGAGCAAAAATTAATATAAGACCCGGTATTATATTATATTATATTATATTATATTATATTATATTATATTATATTATATTATATTAAAGACAGTTCTTATATTATAGTAAAATAAGACCGGGTCTTATATTAATTTTTGCTCCAATAGACGCCTTAGAGCAGATTGTCCGGCTAGGTCTTATTTCCGGGAAACATGGTAGGCATCACTACCCCTATTTTACAAATAAGCTAATTGAGTCTCTTGGAAGGTAATTCAGTTGCACAAGATCCCACAAGTTTGAGTAGTAGAGCAGGACTTGAAGCCAGATTTTCCAACTTCCAAACTCACCTCTTATCTAGCTTACTGCACAGGGAACACTTTGCAGTATAACTGAAGAAATGGCTCTCATAAAACAGTCACAGGGCAGGATCGCATACGATGAAGTGCTAACTTTAAGCAGTGTTACAGTTGATTTCTGACAGGTCTCTAAAGCGGTAACTATGATCTACTCACCCGTATCTGAAAACAAATGAATGATGAGTAAATATCTATTTATTGTGTACTTTTAGCTAAAACCTATGCAAGTTGCCTTTAGATACATCAAGCAAATTTTCCTTACAGTGATCTGTGAAATAGGTATTATTTTCAATACTCTCAATTTATAGAAAAGGAAACTAACATTCAGCTTAATAATTTATTTGGGGCCACATTGTTCAAAATGAGGGTTTGAAATGTGGCTAGAACTTCTGTGATAGGCTGTCTTTTCACCAGGATACTATGATAGTTGGATGTTAGCTGGAGCCGTCATTCATTGCCCCAATTTGGTGACAGTATATCTGAGAATGAAGTCAATTTGGTGAAAAGCACAGTGGGAAGGTGGGAAGGGACTGGCTGCTGATGACGTTTGAGCCTCTGAATCCAGCTGTGGTGGGAGCTAGGCCTGTATTTTGCATTTCTCCTTATTTGCTTAATTTGATATGAATTAGGTTTCTGTTACTTGCTAACAAAAAGGTAAGTGACAAGGCTATCACACATCAGGAGCCAAACCAGTACCGGGCCCTTCAATATGTTAGAATATAAACCTTTTGAACACAGGGATGAAGCAATCCTGCTTCATTTTTATCCATAGCACTTATCACCATCCACCATAGTACATGTTTTACTTCTTTAGTTGGTTGTGTCTACCCCTACCCCCATTAGAAGGCAAGCCCCACGTCTATTTCATTCACTCCTCCATGTCTGACGCTTGGTGAAAAGCCACAAGGGCGTGCTTAGTGAGGAGCAGTGGGAGAGCTGTGAGCAGAGGGGTGACATGACCTGACTGACTGTTTCACAAGGTGACTCTGTTGAGAAAAGACTGGAGGAGGAATATAAAGAGTGGAAGAAGGGGAAGCAATTTGGTGGCTATGGCAATATCCAGGCAGAAGATGACGGTGCCTTGGACGACGGTGGTAGCAACGGTCACAGTGGAAAGTGGTCTGATTCTAGACAAAGTTAGAGGTAGAATTATCAAAACGTGATGACAAATTAGATACAGAGATGAGAAAAACGGAGGAATCAAAGATAACTTCAGGGACTTTGACATATTTGTCTAGGCATCTTTCTTTCCTCTGTAAATAGTTTTGTTTAAGGGTAACCACATCTTCCTTGCCAGTTATTGATTTAGGAATAGGCATGTGACCCTCATTATAGCCAACAGGATATGACATCTCCTGGAAGCGTCTGCATCAAGGAGCCACAGGAAGAGAGTCACCCTCATTTTCCTCTTGATATTGTTGGGCCTGGATGTAATACCTGGAACATTTATTTACGCCATCTTGATTCCAGCCTGAGGATGAAGCCAATCTGGAGATTAGCAGAGCTGAGAGATGGAAAGAACCAGCATCTTTAGTGACACCAGTGAGCCCCTGTGTCGGCCAAGCCTAGCTCTGAACATCCTTATTATGAGATTGTATATTTCTGTATTATTTAAGAGAGCTTGAGGCAGGATTTCTGTTACCTACAACCTAAAGCATCCTGATCCAGAACCCCCTCTTACAGGTTATACAGCTTATCCTTTTTAGAATGAAGTACCAAAGGATCTAGAAATGTTTCCAATGTGTCCAAAACAATGTGTCCCACATTCTAACACTCTTGCCTAGGGGAAAAGATTTGGTAGGAGGAAAAAGGCTGGATAGGAAACCAATTCCACAGTTGCACTTGGAAACAAATTATATGTGCATTGATTTATGACATGAAAGGAAACAAGTCAGTTGAGGAATTGTGAGAGCAAAGCTATAGTGCCCTACAGCAGAGTTTTTCCAACTGTGGTTTGTGAACTGCTCATCAGTCATGTAAACAACTCAGTGAGTCTAGACTAGCATTTTTAAAAAATGAAATAGAACAAATAGAATGGGATAGAATAGACAGAATAGAATAGAATGGAAAAACATCAGAGCACATAGTAAGGAAACTGCTTGTAGTTCATATAAACAACTTAGTGAGTCTAGACTGGCATTAAAAAATCGAATAGAAGAAAGACTAGAATAGCATAAAATAGAATACAATAGAACAGAGAAGAACAGAACAGAACAGAGAATGTCACAGCACATAGTAAGAATTATTATCGTGTGGAAATTTTGTTTCAGTTATATATTTACATATGTGTCTACTGAATCATCATATAAAATGTATGCCTTCTTGTGGGTCATGACCAAAAACTTTTGAGAATACTGTCCAAATAAATTGAGGCACCAACCATCCCTCTTTATACACAACGACTCCCTTAAACCACCAGCACTGACTGGTGGATTTGCTTTCATGACACAAATAACTCTAACATATTTTCCAATGAAAACTATTCTCATCATGCGACTATGGTTTTTTGTTCCTTCTCAAAAAAAATGATACCCCAACAGCATGGAATCCACAGGGAATCCAGGATGACCACCTGAGCCCCTGTGAACTCCTTGCGCCCCAGGCTGAGTGGCCTGCTGGAATTTGTCTTTAGGTCCCCTCCCAGGAGTTTCCCTGACACCATCTTTGGTTTCTGCCTGATTCTTGCTTCTTATGCTGACACTAGGGAAGGAGGTTAAAAAGATTCATTTCCATGGCATTGTTGGGGAAAGTACCCTTGATTGGTGTAGATTCACATTAAAGATGATTTTTTTTTAATTCCAAAGAGATTAGACATCACTCCCCAAATTTCAATTTTCAGTGCAATTAATCATCTATTAGAGGTCCATCATGGAGCACGTATTCCCATCAAGTAGCTTCATTTGCCCTGAGGGTTGGAGCCATCATTCATTCTTATAAATCATACCTGTTTGTCCTATGAAGGGCTTGATGGGATAAGAGGTGTGTGTTCTGTGTCATCTTCCGTCATCGCACCTCTCTCATTTCAGAGAAGGGGCAATGGACAATTCCATGCAGGCTTGGATCCCCTCAGACACCTGGCAGTGTATCCTCAGGACCTGTCCAAATACCCACACAGAACTTCTGCCTGTGTACCTATCAACCCAGAAGTATTGGGGACTTAATACCCCTGGGAGCAATCCTCAATAAGGAGGGATGGATGCTGTGGACACATGCTCCAGACTCCTATCCTTCAGGAGACAACCCCACAAGGAAGTCCATGTACTTCTGAGAGGTCCCTGAATATCAGAAATTGAATCCCCGTTCCCTGCATCTGGAGCTTGATGATACACCTTTATATTGACCTCCCCTCTTTCCCTGACCCACTCTCCCGTTCCCCTCCTCCCTTCTCCTCTAGATAGCCTCCCAAACAGAATACCTGCACCGAAGTCCATGGATGGAGTTCTACTTTTAGGGAAACTAAAAGAGAATCTGAACTAAACAGAATCTAACTGACTTAAGGAAAATCACAAGTAAAGAAATTATTTTCTGAATCCCCCCAAAAACATTTGTAATATTATACACTTACATGCAAATATTTTTAAAGGATAAGAAAGGACTTGATAACAGAATTACTGGGGTAGAGAGGGAGGGGCCTAGTCCATGGAAGAACAAAAGAAAATAAGGTTGAGTCTTAGACATCAGTAGCGAAGTTTAGCAATCTTATAGAACAAAGGTTAGTTGTCTTTGAATCCGTTTCTTATCCACCTGGGAGCTGAAAAAGGCAAAAATGGATGGGCAGCAAGAGAGCAGTGGAAAGGTACACCTGGGATACCCTTAACCCAACCTTCTCTTCAGAGAGATGCCAACAGATGCTAACTGCCCTGTACACTAGATCGTATCTTCATATAAAACTAAGGAATTACAAATGTCAAAATCTATTCTGGGGAACTATCTCTCACAAATACAGATCCAAAAGAAAAAAGAGAAAAAAATCAGAAAAATCAGTGATTTAAAAATATCTATATATGACATTATTGTTTGATTTAGAAAAATCATCACTATTTTAAGACATTTGGAAGGCAATTGGATTAATAAAAGCTCTAAGGTGCAAAATATATCTGAGTGTCAACTACAGCATCATTTTCAAATGGTCACAGAAATACAATCTGTTTTACTAAACCAAGGCCTAAAATAGTTCCTTAGGCAAATTGGTGTGCAAATTGGTAGTAAAAAGTTAAAAACAGCTTATATGGATAATATTGGTAATTTTTCAGTCAGTGAATGCTTGAAGTAGTACACTGTTGTAAGCATTTTAAACATCTGCCTGTGCTTCTCTTTATGTTATTTGTGAAGAAAAAAATATTTTTCACGTGGTAAATCCTCATTCAGCCTTGCTTTAGAATAGCATAGATGATGCTTTAGAGATGTCTGGATTAATGACATTCTCCTGCCCTGACGTGTACTGACAGGATATGAAACACAAAGGCTGAGAACCTATCGTCTTTTTCTATATTTAACATTGGTCAGGCCCTTATTGATGCTGAATGGAATTTTGGTATCTGAATTTCCAGAGGAGTTGGAAAAGGTCCAAAGGGAAGCAACAGAAACCGTTAAAAGAATGAAGGAGAAGACCTCTGAGGAAAGGTTAAAGATGTTGAATTGGCTTTGCCTTGAAAATTGCAGGCCAAAGGCTGATTTAATAACTTTCTTTGAGAACAGGATGGTTTATTTGGAGGAGGATGCTACCTGGCTTTTCTCCATCCTTATAGAGATGAAAACTAGACAAAATTGGATTAGACTTTAACAAGAAAGTTCTCTTTGACCTAAGGCAGAACACAGCTGCAAAGGTAATTGAACTCTCATTACGATCACTGGAGAGCTTTGAAAATATGTTCAACAACCATTAGTTATGGGTCATTTAGGGAACTGGCTGGAGAAGGAAATTTCTTTCAACTCTACACCTCCATGTATAGACAGTCTCCAACTCACGATGGTTCAACATATGATTTTTCAATTTTAGGATGGTGTGAAGAGATATACTTTCATTCGAAGGGGGTGGCTGGATAGCTCAGTTGGTTAGAGAGCGGTGCTCTTAACAACAAAGTTGCGGGTTTGATCCCCACATGGGCCACTGTGAGCTGCGCCCTCCACAACTAGACTGAAACAACCACTTGACTTGGAGCTTATGGGTCTTGAAAAAACTTTTATTTATTTTAAATAAATAAAAGTTTAAAAAAATTTTTATTTTTAAATTACTGACTTTGAGTTGATGTTTCTTTGAGAGTGATTCTTTGTTGGGACTAGACCCCAGAGGACCCCAATTTTCATTTGAGACATATAACATACGATTGCAAACTGTGGTGTGTTTCATGAAGAAAAAATACAGGGAACTCTAAGAGCACAGGCAGGGGTCCCCAATCTGGCTTGTGGGGTCAGGGAAACTCCTGAGGAAATCACATTTGAGCCTGATCTGAAGACTGAGTAATGGTTACCTGGGTGAAGAGTTTGGGGGTTGGAGAGAGGCACCTTCCCGGCAGAGGGACCACTAGGTGCAAAGGCAATGAGGAGAGGGTGGAGAAGGACTTTGAGAAACTGGAGAAGATCTAGAGCTGGAGTATTGCAAGTGAGGGGGAGACTAGTGCCAGACAGGGCCGGTGAGATAAGCAGATATATCAGGGTAACATCCCCGAGGCAGGGAACACTGAAAGAGGGCCAGTTTGGGAGGGTTCATTCAGATATCTGTCATCATCTTTGCTCTTCAAAGATAGATACTCTTTTACTCCAGGTATAGGGAGGGCACCTCTCACAGGAGGGTCTCATGACTTGCTTCAGGTGAAGGTGAGAAAGTCTTTCCTGTACCTGCCATTTCTCAAATTCCCTCAGCTTGAAATATTCAATATGCCAAGGTGCCATATTTTGGGTACTGTATCCTGAACCTCATCAATAGGAACATGGTCTTCAGAGCCAGGCTGGCTGGGTTTGAATTCTCTCTCTCTCATTAGTTGTATGCCTTTGGGAAAGTGACTGACCTCTCTGTGCTTTAGTTTTTCTCATCTGTAAAGTGGGGTTAATAATACAAATCGTACATAGGGTTGCATGAGGATTAAATGACTTAACATATGAATATCTGCTGTTATTATTACCAGATGATTTTTGAGACAGACATTTAAGTATAAGATTCCATGGTGGGGAGGTATATAAATGAAGGAAGCAGTATTCAAAAAGAATGGATATGGGAAAGTGGAGGGTCTGAAAACTACTGGTTTTCCAGTGTGGTTAAGGCATAGGGTGCACGTTAATAACAAAAGACATAGAAGCTAGAGTGTTTGGTGAGGATTGTATACGATGCCCAGTTCAGAAATGTCTATTTAATTCCGAGGTGCATATAGAACATCTGAAGGTTTTTTGAGCAGGTGTATAATAAAACTAGGGTTGCATTTTGGGAAAAGTAATCCAGCAGTCACAAAGTGTAAATTATCATGGAAAAGACTCACTTTGCACTCACTGAGAAACCTTGCTGGAAATTTTTTTCTTAAGCAGACTCTCATAGTGGCAAGCAAATGTATTGAGCAGCTGACAAAATATGCTGGTCTATTTGGCAGTCATATTTCTCAAGGTAAATTAAAATAATGTATGGTTAGTAAATCAGTCCACCCATGTATATAGCAATCGACTTGCTTATTACTTTAAAATGCATTTCCTTCTAGATGGATCTAAGAACACTTACAAACATACACAAGTACAGCAGTTAAATGCATCAGAAATGAAAATCAAAAACCATGTAGGGGAAATGGAAAAGTAATTACCTAGGATAAGGATCTAGAATAAGATGGCAAATTCAGCTGATCATTATATTTGCTCTAGCTTCCTAAAAGCCTAGGCATAAAGGGAATCTGAATTGTGCTATTCTTAATACCTAATAAATAAATAAATAAAATTTGGTTTTTAGGTACGACTAGCTTTTTCTTCCTAGAGCCTAGTGGAAAATTAGCGTATACTTTCTAGTGGAGTCTAATTTTTAGACAATGAAAAATCAATTTTCATATAATCATTTCTCATGACTAGTTGGTATGAGTGTCCCTTAGAGCCTGATAATTCCCCAGAATTAGTAGAGAAGATTTTCTGAACTTGAAAATGAAAGACTTGAAAAGAAGTATCATGGGTGTTTGTCATATACATAGAGATGCCCAGAGCAGAGCAGCAATGGGAAGGCTGTATTTATCTGTCACAGAGGATGAAGTCCAGGAGGGGTCCTCACCACAGAAATAGTCTGGCTAAGTTTCTATTAGAAAAGTAGGTTATTTCAACTTAATTTTAAAGTATAAGCTACTTTAACATATAGAAAAGTACAGAAAACAATGAATACCCATGTTTCCACTACTAATATTTAGAAAGTGTTTCTATATTTTCATATTTGAGGTTTTTTGTGTTTTTTTGTTTCTCTGTTTTTATGAAATAAAGTTTTGGAAGGAGAGTTTCACCCTATCTGATCCCAGTTGGCTCCTTTCTTCACTAGAGTCAACCAGGATCATGAAGTCAGTGTGTATCCTTTCCATCTGTCTTTCTAGTTTTACTACAGAGGTATATATGCATAAATAATATATGGTAATGATTGGTATCAAACTGTACAAATTATTCTGCAACATCCTTATCCATTATTACATATTTGAGATTTAGTCATCAATATCTAAATGTAGATGTAATTCATTCAGTAGCCTATTGTGAAAAAATATATAATACTGATAATGCACCTGAGTTGCTTCTAAGTTTCATTATTATAAATAATGTTGCATTGAACATCCTTATACATGTCTCCTTGAGCAGCTATGGACAATTCTTTTGAGAATATACTTAGAAATGGAATTGCTGGATCATGAGGTATGAATATCTTAAACTTTATTAGTGTCAAACTGCTCTCTGAACTGACTGAAATAATTTATACTACCACCAGCAAAATATCAGAGCTCCTAATACTTGGTGTTGCCATACTTCTTTTTTTATAAAAATGATGTGCAACATGTTAGCTCATTGTTTTGGTTTCCAGGATTACAGGTAAAGAATTTTATCTTTTCAAATGGTTATTGGTCATTCATGTATGCTCTTCTGTGAATTGCCTTAACAAATCCTTTATCCATTTTTATAACTGGTCATTTGTTTTTGTTTTTTTCCTGCTAATTTTATGAGTACCATATATGGTCTTCTTATATTTGGATTTTATGCATTTTAAATATGCTCTCCTGCCTGTGACTCGTTTTTCAAAATATGAGTGGCATTTTTGATCTCTAAGAGTTTCAAATGATAGGCCCTGGAATCTAATATAAGATAAAACTCACCAAAATGGATGCATATTTCCTACATTTTGTTAGATAAACACAATCCTACTTTTACGCTTAAGTTTGGGATAACCCATTAGGATAGGTGGGGCAAAGGAAATAAACCTACCTCCAGAAACATCCTGCACATCCAGCAGCCTGGGGGTGGAGTCTGTTGAGCTAAAGCATCATGGAGATCTCAAGTCCCTTTTCATCAGCATGAAAAGGAATTGCTGAAAAACATACCCTAGGGCACTGAAGACTTGAAACTTTCTCCAAATTATATTATGCCGTAAAGAACATAGAAAGAAAAAGGTTCTTTGGAAGCTGGTGGCCCAGATTAGGACATAAACTTCATTTTTCCGTGGAGTTTGCATTTACCTTTGGTCAGTAACAGGATGGGTCATAGAGCCAAGGTGTGATCCTGTCCCCTTGTAACAGTGCTGGGCTCTGTTTAATTTCCCTTGACTAATAATCCTGAATTCACTCCTCTACAACATTTCACTTCCCATCTCTTTCCAACAATAACCAGTTAGATATCTTGATAGGGAAAAAAAAAAAAAATGACCCAAATAATAAAAATTACAAAACTCCCGAGAATAGATTTAGCCAATGAAGGGGACCAAAGTTTTGTCACCCTGAAGCTGCCTTTTGGGGATATTGATTTTAAGCTGGTTATTAAGAAACAAAAGACTCCGAAAGAACCTTTGACCCTCCCCCATTCTGCCTAAGAGATTCAGAAAGAAAGGCCGGCTCCAGGAAGGGAATCTCAGGGTGTTTTCTTAGCCTAATTTAGATTTAACTGTGGTAATAGCAGTGCCTTAGGTAGGGGCCTATGAGCTAGATACCCCATGTCTCAGTGTTTCTGAGTTGCCTAGCAAGGATTTGCTTGCTGTGTGTTTTGGCTCCCCTTTAATTCCCTGTCAATCACCAATTATCACTTCGGAAATCTAAGACCCCCATTCCCTTCCTTTTTTCCTTTGTACATAATGTCATATATATCCAATGTTGCCTCACTGTCTTTGGAATTTTCATGCTTATGTGAATTCCCCATGTGCATGTATTAAAATTTGATTTTCTCCTGTTAATCTGTCTCTGTTAATTTGATTATTAGCTGTGGACTAAAAAGGGGCCACACACTAAACTTGACAAGCTCAAGGGAGGCCTGTATGGCAAGCTTTACAAAGTCAGACACCGAAAGTAACCACATAGGATGGTCTGAGCATAAAAATTTCCAACTAAAAGTATATCATGGTGGGTAGTCGTGTCCTAGGTCTTTAGCTGCTTTCTTAACGAAGGTCAATCTTTACCTTAAGTGAGCCTGTCTATTGTCTTTTGGCATCGAAGATAACATGCTTTTGAAATGTCAGAGTAGTCTCCTTTCCAAGACCTCCGGGGCACAGTCCACTGCACCAGAGCACATAACCCCTCCTTGTTATCTTGTTCCCCACATACCATCTCTATGTGCTGTAGACATTAATTATTAGCTAACCCACACCCACCAATGTAAAATAAGTGTGTCTCTCCAGTTTACTTTTTATTCAATCCCAGAAATTTCCCTGTTTTGCTTTCTCCCACTCCCTTAATCTACCACCATTGGATTTCATGTAACCCTCCTTACGTCTCCTGCTTTGATTCTAATGTCTAAAATAAGCTGCAAAACTGTCATTCTCCAGAGCATTTTCTCAATCCACTGAGATTTTGCTTCCCAGCAACTGTCAGTTTGGCTTAAATAAACTCTTAAAAATTCTCTGCAGGTTTGGACATTTCTTATGTCGACATAGCTCAGCCAGAAGAATTTCAAAGGTGGGAGTGTTAGGTAGAAGTTAGAAAATGTAGGAGAAGGAGGAGGGGTGAAAGTGGTGCTTACAGAAAAAGCTCATAACTAGCTTTGATTAACTGCCTCCAGCCACATATCTGTTTTTACAAGAACAAATGACAAGAGGTGGTCTGGAGCAAGATAAGGATCTGAGTCAAAGGACCTCCACCCATCTTAGGAAGTCACGCCCTCCTGTGGAAGAGCATGCACCACTTTTCCCACAAAATCATATGTAACTCCCTCACCCCACCCAGCAAACTAGAAGTCCTTGGGATAAGGTCTCTCTCTCTCTCTCTCTCTCTCTCTCTCTCTCTCTCTGGCACTGGCACTCTCTTGCCCTCGCTCTCTCCCCCTTTTTTTTCCTCCCCCTGTCTTTCTCTGAATTTTGAAAATTTTTTATGAAACTAATTCAATCACATTAAATATGTTTATGAAAATAAAACTATTTGCAGTTCTAAATGTCCATCAAGTTGCCAATGTCAGAATTGGTATCTTGCTTTCACTTATGTTATACCTAGACCAGTGGTTCTCAAACTTTGGTCTCACGACTCCTTTAAGCTACTGAAAATGATTGAGGACTCCAAAAAGCCTTTGTTTATGTGGTTAGCTTTATCTATGTTAAGATTAATATTGGGAACTTTTAAAAACAAGAATATATAAACACAGATTCCATTAGCTCTTAGAGCAATACTGGCACTACATGTCTTACAACCTCTAGAAAATTCCACTGTATACTTGTGAAAGCATGAGAATGAAAAAGGCAAATAATATTTTATTATTATTCAGAGAAAATAGTTTGACCCGAAAGAGTCTCCGGGTTTTCAGAGGACCTCAGAACCACTGATCTAGAACAACATATTTAAAATTGAAGTGTAATATGAATTGTATAATGTTGCAACATAATCTTTTGTCCTCATGTGCCACTGTTGCACATACCCTGTTACTCTGCGAATACCTTTGCATCCATGAATTGAAATCTGAATAGAAGCAATAAAATGGGCACTTCCCATTCTACTAAATGATACTTCATTATGCAAGAACCTATTGCATTAGAGCTATCTAATAGGAAAGCTCTGACAAGTTCTTTTCTTTTTTTTTTCTTTTACTTAAGTACTTCCTCCATTTTCCCTGGGCCCCCAAAGTGTGTTAGCTCCTAGAGCTGAGCCAGCTCTCATTGTGCTACTTTCTGGGTCTTCTCAGCCTTGGCAAGTTACTTTTAGTATCTGCTAACTCAAAATTCATTTCTATTCAGGAGATTCCCTTTCCTTAGGGTTTTTTCTACCTCCCCCTCTTTTCTGATTAGTATCCTAAACTCCTGGGGACTTATACAAAGTACTGAGGAGGGTCTTGAGGAGAGGAAAGTGGGTCAGCTCTGGTCTCCTTCAATAGCAGCCCCACTCCCTACTGAGACAGGTTAGTTAGCATGTTGTTAGGTAGACAGGGAGGTCCCTAGTGGAATAAACACAGACAGCCATATCCTAAAACTCCAAGTTTTGAAATCACTCTTTTGCTCCAGGACAAAATGTAACAATGCCTTGAGGTTAATCATAAAATTCCTTTTCCCCTGACAAACAGGAGCAGATCTGATAGATAAGAGTGGATTATTTTGCTAATTCCTTCAGGATGGGCAAGCAGAACAAACCTGGTAGACGAATTTCATTAAAAGGCGCCAGCTCCCCTTCCTGAAATAGGCAAGGGAAGATATAAAAGTAAGAGCTTTTGCCTCAGTCACTCGGCACCCCATTCGGGACCCTCTCCCACTCGGGAGCTCTGACCCTTTGCTTTCAATAAACTATCCTCACTCTTTGCCTCTCCTGCGTCTGTGTTTCCATTCTTTGGTCTCACGAGACAGATCCCAGCCCACATCCAGAAATGCCGGCAGGTCCAACATCATTTACATCATTTGGGGGCTCGTCTGGGATTGAAGAAGTAAATATTATCTGCGCCTTCCTACTTGCCCACGCTCTGAGCCTTTATCATTTTTCTGTCTCTTTCTCCTGTCACACAAATGGCCACTTAAATGCAAATAGCGCTGGCAGCCACTCTTAAGCCTCGGAAGTAAGGCTTTGCGGAAGGGCTGGGATCAATCCCCTCTGGCATTGAGTTAGGGGAATGTTGTCCCCAGTCTGACCGTCTTCTCCCTCCCCTCCTTATTACTTTCTCCTATTCCTCCTTTCCACGAGGAGACTGAATAGCGGTGCGTGGCCAGGACTGTGGGCCTTTGGGGACAACCGAGGGATCCTGGTCATGGCTACTCTATGGTGGGTCCCAAAGGTCCCTCTGGTCCCTTCCCAGCCCGACTGCCCGTAAGGGTGCCAGCAGGATGACTCCTTTGTCTCTGCTGTTCTTTCGTCCTGTCACTGTCTCCTCTCAGCTTTTGAGACGCTGGTTCGAGGTCTCTTCCCTACAAGACCTCCATAACACTCCCTGCCGACCTCCAGACATCTGAAGGTAAGAACACGAACCCCTGCCTCTATCGGACATCTCCTGTCCCTCAGGATAAGATTTACTGGCATTTAACAGTCCCTCTCACATCATCCCCTCTGCTCTTCCACAATCTCACTGTACTCCTCTGGGGACCACGCGCAGCTTCTCTGCTGCCTGGCTCAGCCCCCAGCTCTGCACTGCTGATGTAACAGCCCAGAGGGACAGCGCAGCTCCTCCGAGCACCGCCCACACGGCCACCTCAGCCACTGCCAGGCAAAGTGTTTAAGGAAACAGCCTTCTCCGAAGCCTTTTGGGACTTCAGATATCTTTTTATCCTCCCTCACAGACTGGGCACAAGGGCCTCCTTCCACTCCCTCTTGCACAGGCCATATGCCTTCCCTACAAGCTTTAAGTATATACTGCCTCCTGAAACATCTTTATTTAGAAGGCCACTATTATATTAATCGTGCCGTCAATTTTTTGATGCCCAGAGTCAGGACATACGCCCCTCTACCTTAAGGCACCTCATTATTGGTCACGGCCTTTATCGGCCTATGGGCCAGCACCAGACATTCAGATGGGACAGGGTAGGCGCCCACGAGAGGGACGAGCCGGGCTGCCCCGGTAAGCACGACTAATCCTGGCACGCCATGTCTCCCCGCTCGCCCCAGAATCAGTCGTGAGATGTCTATGGCCCACACGTCTAGGGGACGCCCTAGAGCAGGTTGTGCGAGACGAATTGTGAAGGGCTGCCTTTCTGTTCTTCCTCCCTTTCAGAGATGCAATCAGCCCTCACGCGCCTTCACCCCCCTGAATTGCATCTTGAAACATTGGGACAAATTTGACCCTCAGACTTTGAAGAAGCGGCACCTGGTTTTCTTTTGTTCGGAGGTTTGGCCTAAATACTCGGAAAATTGGGAGACTTGGCCTTCTGAGCAAAGTATTAATTACAATACTATCATGCAGCTAGACCTGTTTTGCAGACAGGAGGGCAAATGGTCAGAAGTTCCATATGTTCAGGCTTTTTTCACCCTGAGGGACAACCCAGATCTCTGTGAGAAATGTGGAGTTGACCCGGCTCTTTTGGCTGTGATCTCTTGCCTCCCCCCCCAATGAGTCCTTTTTTAAGGGGACACCTTCTAGGGGGACTCCTTTTAAGCAGACTCTCCCTAAGGGGACCTCTCCTAAAGGGACTCCTCCAAAGGAACCTCCAGCAGGATCCTCCTCTCCTGAGGAGGACCGTTCAACATACACCCATTTCTTAATCCACCTATAAGCAGGAATGCCTGAGGCTGAGGTAACTGAAGGAATAAAGTGAAGGAATAAACTGAAGGAATAAACTTTTAAAAACCAAGCAGCTAATTCTCAAGCCAGAACTTCCCCCTTATTCTACTGCTCTAATTCTAAATCCGACAGGGACCACTGACAATGGGATTCATTATAAGGGAAATCGCCTTTAGATAATATTCTAAATAAGCCTGCTTTTAAAGTCATGTTATCTCTGTTACAGAATTTGTCAAAAAAAAAAAATCATATCTTAGACTATTTACTTTGGGATCTCATAGAGTTAGGAACTAATAAAATGTTAACAGACAAAATTTTTCAGTAATAATATAGAGTGGATGTTCAGACAAGGTTTCTCACCATCTGCTGGGAACTTAAAATTTCAGTTTCACTAAGTTGTGTTAAATGATAAAAATTATTATCAGCTATCGGCCAATATAAGGAAGCTTAGCCTAATATTTTCCCCTAACTTGGCAGGGAATTCTAATGGTCTAGCCCACTGTTACATCCCTAATTAAGAGGCTCAGATCCTAGAAAAGGCCAGGAATTTGTTTAAATGTCTCTAACAACCAACACAAAAAAACGAGGAGTCAAGGAACAGTGAAACCAAACACAAGACCAGAGGCAGGCCAGACTTTTGGCCATGGTTATAGACAATCCAGGGCTGAAGCCATCTCAAGACACCCCAAAAGCCCCAGAGAGAAAGCACCAGATAAAAGAGCCTACTCTGGATATACAAGCCCAGATCACTGGATTTCTAATCCTCCAAAACTGCTGTGGCCCCTGTACAGACTAAAGGGCACTACAGGAGAGAATACCCCTTGTTCTGAAAGGAGCGAGCACCAAAAGGCTGGTCCTCCCCAAAAATGGTTGTCATCACTGTTGGGCCTGAAGTTCCCAGCGGCTCCCAAGCTATTCTCATCACAGGGGGTAAAACTGTGGGTGACCCTGATGTGGTAAGCCTATTAATTCCCTAGTTAATATAGAAGCCATTTATTCTGTCTCAACTGCTCACTCTGGACCTTTTTCCTCTGAAAACTGTTTGGTTGTAAAGATAAAGACAGCCTCCAGATTTGGGCTCATTTTACTCAGCCGGTTCCTTATCATTGGTCTATACCTTAAAGAAAATGTAAAATAAACAAATTAAACTTAAAAAGGACTCAAACTATATAAGTAAGGAACTAGACATCATAGCACGCAGCTGGTCAGCTTGCCTCTGGGCCGTACCTACAGCTGCCCTCCTAGCTCCCACAGCCACCAAGCTCACAATGGGACAAGACTTAACTGTTTTCGCCCCACACCACATTCAAGGGCTTTTAAACGCTCGTAAGAGTCCCTGGCTCACTGATAGCCACCTTCTGCAGCATCAGGCCCTCTTATTAGAAAGTCCTGTAATCCAAATACGGACCTGCTCCACCCTTAATCCTGCCACCTTCCTCCCAGAGACAGAGGAAGAATTAACTGCCAATAAGTTTTAATACAAACTTATGCTGCCAGAACATATTTACAAGAAACATCCCTAGACAACCCAGTTTGGATGCTCTTCACTGATGAGAGCTCTTTTATTAAAAAAATGACATACAAAAGGCTAGATATGCTGTAGTTACTCTACATAATATCTTAGAAAATACTAGCCTTCCCTCTGGGGCCAGCACACAACTAGCTGAGCTAATAGCTCTCACCCAAATACCAGAACTGAGTAAAGACAAAAAGAGCCATAACTCCAGCTAATCAACGCGTTAGCTTCACTGGCCGCTCTAACCAGTGCTTTAATCGACCTCACAGGCTACCCATGCCATGAGACAAGAGTTAGGACAGGTCAGAAAAAAACAGTTTTCAAAAAGGGAGCTGTCATAGATTATCACCTTCTCAAACACAATCAAAGATATAAAAAGTTTAAAGGGTTATGCTGTTTCAATCTCTCTGATAATTCACAGTTAATTAAAGATAAAGTTCACAAATTCAAAACATAGTTTCCAATATTAAACTAAAAACAAGATTCTTCAGCCTAGATTTTTTCTTCCTTACTTCCTAGCTTCCCAGTTTAGCAGGACTTAAGGGAACTTTTCTCATTTCTCTTTTATTCATTATTATAGATATAACCCCATGCTATTGCCTACAATACATCTCAGCTTACAGATTACCCACTGGCCTACAAGACAACCACATCCTCACCTGGACTTGTTGATCTACCGGGGACCCTTAGATAGACCTCTGGACAAGCCCTAGCTGCTGGTCTCTCTCTATGTCCCTCCTCAGCCTGAAGTAGCCAGAACAGTCATTGTCCCTATCCCCTAAAAGCAGTTAGGGTTTCATCTTCAGAGGAGGGATTGAGACAGGTTAGTTAGCATGTCCCTAGGTAGACAGGGAGGTCCCTAGTGGAATAAACAAAAACAGCCATATCCTAAAACTACAGGTTTGAAATCCCTCCTTCGCTCCAGGACAAAATGTAACAATGCCTTGAGGTTAATCATAAAATTCCTTCTGGCCTGACAAAGGGAGCAGACCTGATGGGTAAGAGTGGATTATTTTGCTAAATCCTTCAGGATGGACAAGCAGAACAAACCTGGTAGACGAATTTCATTAAAAGGTGCCAGCTCCCCTTCCCCAAACAGGCAAGGGAAGGGATAAAAATAAGAGCTTTTGCCTCAGTCACTGAGCACCCCATTCAGGACTCCCTCCCGCTCGG
This sequence comes from Rhinolophus ferrumequinum, assembly GCF_004115265.2. NCBI lineage: Eukaryota > Metazoa > Chordata > Mammalia > Chiroptera > Rhinolophidae > Rhinolophus > Rhinolophus ferrumequinum. The sequence goes on from NC_046288.1 coordinate 50,508,183, forward strand.
GAGCTCTGAACCTTTGCTTTCAATAAACTATCCCCTTTTTAAAACTCTTTGCCTCTCTTGGGTCCGTATTTCCATTCCTCGGTCTCACAAGACAGATCCCGGCCCACGCCCAGAAACTGCCGGCAGATCCAACATCATCTACATCAGTACTCCAGGCAACCTAGGCCAGTGTAGTTCTTGGCACACCACCCATGGATCTTGCTCCTGGAAATGGTGAGAGTCCATCTCCATATGGGTGGCTGTCTGGCTCCCACTCGATACCTTGGGGCTGATGATGTCCCCAAGACAGCAGCAATGACCTTCTCCCATTACTGGCATGGGCCTCCTACACCAGATCTATTGCTTGCTTCTTCACGTGGACTGAAGCAGACCTGCAACCTCTCTTTCTAACTTCTTTACCTGCAAAACCTTCTGGATCCCCTAACAGGCAACCTGGAAGCCCTCAGAAACTGGAGGCAGCCTCTGACCGTCTCCTGCTTAGATTTTTCATACCATTGGCCTTCCCTATACATGTAGACTTGAAAACTACAGATAAGCACAACTTGTCTCTACTCTTCGACCCCCACCCCGAAGCTTTATGGAGCATTTGGTCAGGTCACCCTCTGCCTAGGATTTATTTCAGAGTGTAGGGTCACAGTACAAGGACTTCATGCTCCATTTTAAAATTTTCCTCAACTGTAAACGTCTCCCTCTCTTCGGTTCAAAGCTCTTTATTGGGATTGGTGGCCGGGCAGATGAGGTACCTGTTCTACACACAAAGGGGCATGAGGACAGAAGAAGGAACTAGGAGGTTGGATTCCAAGCCTGCTACCTGCGTGCTGCCAGACACAGAACTCGGGCAGATTTAATCAAGCATACAGAACAGACCATCCCAAGCTGTTGAGCAGAGATTCCATTATGGTCATTCCCATAATCGAACCTATTACAAACTAGCCACAGCCTGTACCTTACAAAAGTCAAATGCAATCCTGCCCCTATTCTTCTTGAACCTTGCAGAAGTTCCCCACAGCAAGCAACGTTCCATAGAAACAAAAAACATATAATCCGTAGCCAGCCGGGCAGAGGGGGTCTTTCCTTCACTAGCGATTAAAGACCTCCACCGTGAGTGTGGAATGGTTTTCCTTTTCTTACTTACTCTCTGCTAAATAGACTTACTTCACTTCAAACTCTACATCTGCTCACGCTTGAATTCTTTCCTATGTGAATCCAAGAACCTCCTTGCCCAGGGCTTGAGATCCCTCTCAGGGGGCATCATTACTATTGACACCTTCTTTGTAAATCTCTCCAGTCTTATGCCGGAGCCCTCAGTGTTTGCCCTAAAAACCTAAGGTTGTTTTTCTCTTTGTGTCTCTGTTGTATTTCTTGCAAGTCCCCAGTGGAGCAAACGCACTCCCCATGTCTCTGAGTCTGAAAGGACAGTGGTGGAGGCAACTAATATCTCATACCCCGTTACTATTCTGCCACCTATACTTTACTCACTAGGTTTTGCGTCCTTTCCCCTTTCCTTTTCTTCATTTTTAAAATTAAGGTAAATTGTTAAACGTTCAACTAATCACTGGTTATTCATGAACACAGAGCAATAAAGGATCTTTCGTGGTTTGGGTACAGTCATTAGGGTCCTAGTAACCGCTCTGCTCCGCTGGCAGGCACAGGACCGGGATGACGCGGAAGGAGAACGCATGCGCACAGTGCTGACTGTGGCCGACTGGGCTGCGATATATGGCCTGTTATTTTAAGAAGGCTCTGGGGCTAAGTTTTTAGACCACCTAGTTTCGCTTCCATCTGGTCTCCTCGCAATCCTCCAGGCTTCCTCGTCCTAGTTCCTAGACCCTTTGCAATTGCTCCCTGCCGAGTTTAGCTGCTTTCCCTAAGGCTTTTTCAAAGGGCCTCTTCTGTGCACATCCTCCTAACTTTTCACACTGAGGATTACTTCAAAGACGCGGCAGCCCTGGGAAGGGGAAAATGGCAGTAAAAGAAATCCCAACTGGAGGAACGTTTGCCTTGGCAGCTGCTTGATTGTTCTGTAGGTGGGGAGGTGCCTGCTCCATCCTCTGCAGCTCACATGCCCTCACAGTTCATTACAGATGTTTTCCTTTGGTCTGGTTTCCTCCGCTCCCTTCTGGGCCTCTGAGCCCCTACTTCTAGCAGGCTTATGTAAATTTCCGCAAGGTCTCAGCTGCTCCTGCTCCACTGATCCTTTAATCTGTTGCCAACACAAGATTCTCCTAATCTTGCTCTGAGCCACACTCAGGCGGGGAGAGGCTCAAACACTCAGGGGCTGGGGCCCTTGGCTATGTAGTTCTGTGACTTCTTTTAAGGCCACTGAGCTTTAGCAGGAATGAGTGGCTGAACAACGGGGTCTGTCAGAAAGCCTGCCCCATCACGTGCTCAGGAAACTCTTGTGGGCCTGAACTTTGGCAAGAGTATTATTACTTTGTGCTGAGGTTGCAAATTTTTTTTAAAAAATTAAAGGACCCTGCAAACCAAACCAATCACTGGCTGAATTCACCCCGCTGATCACCAGTTTGTGACCCCTAACTGACTGGCCTGAACTAGAAATTCTTGACCCTATCAAAGTAATTTTGACTTGCTCTTGCAGAGTTGGTTTATTTAAAATGCTTTTGGAAAGGCCTGAACCAGTAAGCCCAGAAAATGACTTACACAGCCCCCAGGATAAGTGTCTGCTTAGACATCCAAGAGGGTGTCTGTCCTTCAAGCGAGGAGGTCTGGCTAGGTTAAATACTGAGTCCTCTTGATGAAACGGGGTCCAGAAAATATCCTTCCTTCCCTGCAGACTATGCAACAAATTGCTGACCAGGTGGTTCTTGTGCTGTCACTACTATCAAGTGGGTTCGTCAGGAAGAGATGTGAAAACCTCGGACACCCTATTTGTCCTATTTGGTTCTGTCCAGAGTCTGCTTAGGGATCCCTCCCATAGGGACCCCTGGGCTTGCCTTCCAGGGCCACTGCCTTTTTTTCCCCCACAGATTCACTCCATGAAAGGTCAGAGCAGCTGGACAAACACCAAGTGCCTGAGATAGTCACAAAGGCCTCTTCTGATGCCTCAAGCTTGTTGATGAGAGGTGGTTTCCTAAAAGAAAACAATCTCTCACAGCCTAAGCCACCTGCTTAAAAAGGCTTCCTGTCTGTCTGATGCAGTTCCAGAACAAAACCTGGAATAGAGAGCCTTCTGTAAACTGCTCTGAATTGGTTAGGAGGTAAGTTGTTCTAGTATTGCATTCTGTTTGCACTGAGCTAACTCATCAAGTATTAGGGCAGTAAGTGACCCATGGGAAGTTCTTACATGCAGAATTACATCAAGACATGGGCCAGCAGAGTAATGTGCAAGTGCCAGTTTGTGTGTGTGTGTGTGTGTGTGTGTGTATTTAAAAAAAAAACAAAACACTGGAAATGTAATAAGATGGCCAAATTGTAATAAGATCCCCAAACTCCTCTCCTCTCAGGGAAAGAACTGCATGTGTTTCAAAGACACTTGCTCTGGAAATTAGAACCTCTCAGAGGCATCCTTGAATAAAAATGGTTGGTCAGGGCTGGCCCGGTGGCTCAGACGGTTAGAGCTCCATGCTCCTAACTCCGAAGGCTGCCGGGTCGATTCCCACATGGGCCAGTGGGCTCTCAACCACAAGGTTGCCAGTTCAATTCCTCAAGTCCCGCAAGGGATGGTGGGCTCCGCCCCCTGCAACTAAGATTGAACATGGCACCTTGAGCTGAGCTGCCGCTGAGCTCCCGGATGGCTCAGTTGGTTGGAGTGCATCCTCTCAACCACAAGGTTGCCAGTTCAACTCCCGCGAGGGATGGTGGGCTGTGCCCCCTGCAACTCACAACGGCAACTGGACCTGGAGCTGAGCTGTGCCCAACACAACTAAGACTGAGGGACAACAACTTGAAGCTGAACGGCACCCTCCACAACTAAGATTGAAAGGACAACAACTTGACTTGGAAAACAGTCCTGGAAGTACACACTGTTCCCCAATAAAGTCCTGTTTCCCTTCCCCAATTAAAAACAAAACAAAACAAAAAAATGGTTGGTCAACTAACTACCTTCTAAGGAAGACAAGTACAATTCATAACTAAGGTTTTGTTTTCCTCGTGAGGTATGGCCAGAGCAGAATTGCTGGGTCAACAGAGGAGATACTGACTCCTGCCACCTGTGGTCTCCTGCTCTGTCCATCTGCCAGAGCATTTGGCATCTCCCACAAACAGTAAACTGAAAAGTCTAGAGTATGCTTTAAATAGTACTTTGAAGAAATGCCAACATGTTAGCTTGCTGAGGATCCCACACAGCTGGCTAAGACCCTGAACCTCAGGAGTTTGCCATCTTGGAGATCTGTGGAAATAGCATTATTCATCTGGGCAGTTTTTAATAGTAGGTGATTCGAGTGTGTCCTGGTTCCAGACCCACTTCTTGGACAGTGGGTGGTAGGTGGGGAGACCTCAAAGCAAATCTATACTTTAGGGATAAAAGAGGAAGCAGGACATCCGTGTAGCTGCTCAGCCAATTTTCATTGAACAATGAGTCTAAAGTTACTAAACTCCCTGGTTCTATCGCCCCAGGCATCATCTCATTTTGGGCAAGACCCACCTGACCCAAGTTGGCTCCACATAGAGAGTCTCTGGGCTGCACATCTGACTCTTCCATCAGTAGGAATTAGGAAGGCAGGTGGCTATAAGTGAAGGGATGATGTGAAGAAGAAAGAGCGTAGGGAATGGAACCATTTCTCGAGATGCTGGTGCGGCAGCTGTACCATGTACAAGGTGCTCTGTAAGTACCTAAATGTGACTAACCTCCTTTGTGCCCAGTTATTTGTTTGAGGTCTCTGGATCTAGAATACAGCCCCCAAACCCTACGGAATCTATGTCCTCACAACAAATTCAAGTCGGAATTCATGAATATCTGCTCCATGTCATTTTTCTATTCCTACCATGGAAGCACCTAGCTTTACAGCTGTAGTTCACTATTTATATATCTATTAACATGGATGTGTCATTTGTTTGCCCTCTTTCCCTTCCTCTAAGGTCAGGCTCAGGGTAGAGCTCCAGGCATAATTACAGGAGTGCTAGAAGCTCACATTCACAACAAAGGCAGTTTCTGCATTCCAGTCTTGTAATCTTCTGACTCTCATTAGCCAACCCCAGGCCCCTCTGTAGTGAGGGATCCTCTTGGGCTTTGCTCAGATTTTTCACTAAAATGAAAAGTGAATTCACTGCATTACAATTGGTCTTTGTTTAGGCAAAAAAAAAAAAAAAGAGAGAGAGAGAGAGAGACATTTTGCAAAAATTAAAATGGAAATTTGGCATCAACCTTAAATATTTTTTAAATGAGGGCGCATACATGTGCATATCTTGTGTGTGTGCATGCTTGGTCTTCAATTGATTTCACTAGTTGCACAAATGTTCTTGAACATCGAATAAATATAAGAGAAATTATTCTGATTTGGTCTGCATATGGGGTTGGGATTGTTCAATCTGGAAAAGTCTGGGGGACAATAACCTGAAGAAAGTCACCATTAAGAAATAAGTTTAAAAAAAAGAAAGTTTAAATTGCTGAATGAGATTTTTATATTAATGAAAATCATTAAATATTGGAATAGATTACGTCAAAAGAGGATATGGAATCTTCTCTAAGGGTCACTAAAGCTTGTCAGTTACTAGGTAATTTAGTGCTGGTCCTAACTGAAGGAAGAAGGGCCGAGTCCCCCCAATTTTAAGTGAAGAAAAAAATCCCAATAATAGTTCTTCTAGCTTTAATCTATTTATCTCCTATGCGTTTATAACCAAGTGCAAACTGATTCTATTAGAAGATCTTTCTTAATAAATTATTTATGAGGAAAGCTAGTGTGAACTAGTACAGAAAAAGAATGTTACAATGTATGTGTAATGTATGTGTAATTATTAAGTTAGGATCACATTTTAAAAATCAATTACATCAAAGAAAAATTGGGAGAAAAGTCTATCTCAGCATCTTTTAGACACTTGAAAATAATTATCTACATTTTTAAGTTATACTTCTTTCATCCCTTCATTTCCAGTCCAGTCAGACTCTAACGGAACAGGCATGACAATGAGTATAATAATCCTTGCCATATCCTAAAGGGCTTATCTTCCCTGCTTTGCCACTGCATTAAAAAAGAAAAGGCCCATCAGAAACATACCTGAGGATTCGTAAATATTTAGCATACAATAAAAGTAGGTTGTTCAATAGAAGATCTTGGGAAAATTATTTAGCTGTTTGGGAAAAAAATGAGGTTAGAACCTTACTTCAAAGTATAAACCAAAATAAATTCAAAGTCCAAAATAAAAACATAAAAGATCTAACTAGTCAGTTTGTGGATAGGGAAAACTATTGTGAACAAAACACCAAAGATGGACAATATTATAGAAAAGATTAATAGAGATTCACAAAGTAATGTTAACCACTTTTGTTTATTAAATATGCACATACAAAATGAAAGATAAATGATAGACTAGGGAAAATCTTTGTAACATATGTGAAAAATGGTTATTATAGTTAAAATAAAACCGGTCTTTCAAAATAAGGAAAGGAAGAACTCACCAATAGGAAAATAAACATAGGACGCAAATGAGCAATTCTCGGGGGGAAAAAAGACAAAGGATGATTACAAATATGAAAAAAAATGTTTAGCTTCACTATTCATTTAAAGATAACAGATGAAAATTTTATAACTAAGTCAATGAGCTACCATTTTCAAACCCAACACATTGACTAATATTAAAAAAGAATAATATGACAGTGACAAGGGTATGGGAAGATTGGTACTCGTCTATCCAACTGATGGGAGTGAAATGGGGACCTTTCTGGATGGCAATTAGGTGATGTGTACCAACAACCTTAAAATATACTACTTTGACCTGGCAATTTCACTTCTATGGATTTATGGTAAGGAGATAATATTTCTACCAGGATAATTATCGCATCATGGCTTAAAATTGGAAATAATCTAAATGCCTAAAAAGAGGACATCGGTTTTATCAGTAATTAGATAGGTATAGACTGAAACACTAGTCATCCAAAATCATTGTGCAGATGAATACGCATTGGCATGAACAAATGTTTGAGCTATTGCCAAGGCTAAAAGTTGTATGAAGTACATTGTAAGTGTGTGCTGGAAATTGCGCAACAAAAGGTTTTCTCTGAGAGTCAAAGTACTCGTATGGTTTTTGTTTCTTTTGATGATGATGATGATGATGATGATGATGATGATGATGATGATATTATAATTATTATTTTGCTGTTGTTTTCTGAAATTCTGTCTGCATATAAATCATAGTGGAAAGAAAAGAACATTTTTATAATAATAAAAAGGAACAGAGTAACCCTAATCTAGGTTACTGAGCAACTGGTCAGAAGCGTACTAGTGATCCCATAATTATTTTGGACTCTAAATTTTAAACAGCTTTGAAATCAAACGTCAAGTCCCTAAGCTGACCCCAGCGCCCGGCTCTTGCCCGCTGAGCGTCTGTTGTCTCTGGCCACCTTTCGATAAGGTATAGGCAACTCTCATCTGTTCCAGACCCCAAGCTGGCCCAGAAAGAGAGCTAAGGTCTTCGCTAGCCAAGGAAAGGAGGTGCCTGAGGAACCCTGCACACAGTGATAGATTGCACGACAGTAGGCTTTTACATTTCAAAAGCTGCACATATAAAATGCAGGCCTGCCTGCCCAGCCTGCCCCGTTATTTATAGGTGTTAAAATCAGAACCTTCCATACTGTAGCAACTGAAGAATTATTAAGGAGTCAGTTAATTAATAGAATTCGTACAGCCAGTTGCAAGAAAAATACCAAATGAGAAACTGTAAATCAACAAAGAAGTGTTTATTAATAGATAACTGCTCATTTATGTCCTAGGTCTATTTCCCTATTGGTGAGTCCCTCCTTTCCTTATTAATTTGAAAGAGTAGTTTTAACAATAATAACCATTTTTCACATGTTACAAAGATTTTACCCGAGTACATCATTTATCTTTTCTTTTGTGCATGTGCATTTAAATACACTGTGATTACCCAGATTCAAGATATACATCAAGTTTTAGAGGTGATTTCTCAGGCCAGAAAGGAGGGGAAATATACCATTGTTTTCCTCCTCTTTTGAAGTTTGTTTTTCAGGTTCTGTTAACATATATTATTTTTAATATATATTTTTAATATATATTATTTTTAATATAACTTCATCTGACAGATAACAAATATTTTCTTGTTTGTTTGTGAGAGTAAGGAGGTGGCAGCTTTCTATTGTATCATCTTGGGGAAAAGGATTATCTAAAGCTACTTGTAACGATACATTGTTATATGACCTTGATTTATAGGGCACAGGAGTACAATAGACAAAGAATAAGCACAGGATGTTTTCTTCACTCTGAATTGTTTAGTGTTAAAATAGCACACTGAGTAATAATAGCAGCCGGTACCACAGCGATAGGCATTTACACATTTATATTGTGCTCCGTTTTTGGGTCTGTATGCAACAAGGGAGGTCTGGCCCTGAGGACTTCACTCTTTGCTAGGTACTAGGGATAGCTAGGCAGAGTCCTGTGGAGTGTTATATGGGACTCCTGAAATCAGGGTTAAATTTTATATCATACAGTGTGGAAAATATTACATTCACATTAACAACTGAAATTTGTTTAAGGAGGCAGTATATGAAAAAAGATGGGAGGTTTTGGAATTAGGCTTGGTTCAAATCTTTGCTTTGTTTCTTATTAGAGGTGCGGCCTTAATCTCAATGAATTTCAGGCTCCTCAGTGGTGAAATTGGAGTAGAATTATGTATGACAAAATATTCATACGGTGCATAGAGCTTTATGGTGGATTTTCAAAAACATTATCTCATTTGATCTTTGTAAGTAACACACATGGAAAATATTATTATCCCTAATCTACAATTAAGGGAGCTAAATTGAAACTCCTTCTCTTAAATCACAGAAGATGAGAACATGCATCTTCTGATTCACAGCCCTGTGTTACTTTCACGAAAATGCACAAAATATAGTCTAACCAACTAGCAATAAAGCAAATGGGTTAAAAGGAAGATGGGAAAAATGTGGTTGTCAGTAGCGCGAGCAGTGCGCCTCCTTCTGACGAAGTCTGGAGGTCCAGTCAGTGAGCTCTACCCCTCGCCAACCCTCACCCACCCCTGGGCTGCAGTGCCCTGCAAATGGAGCCACCCTCATGAGGGTCCTAGAGAAAAGGAGCTGTTAGCTGGCTCTGAGTAAGGCCCTCTCTCCCTGCTTGACTACAGCAGTAAGTCAGCCTGGGCTGGGCTGAGAAAGTGGCAGGTGGGCTGCACAGGATGTCGTCTTCATGGCACTGTGAAGGTGCCCTCTACTTACAGACATGAACTCAATCTAAATTGGCCAAATCAATTAGGAATCTGATTCTACCTATAGGAAGAGAATTTTATATGCCAGCACTCATAAAATTGTCTGGGTGGAAGATGATCTTAATTAACTCGTGTAACAAAAACTAAGTGTAACGTGAGACTCAGGTTTCAATCTGATCTACGATGGAAGCTCAACAAAGTGAGAGCTAATTCCGTGAAACCGACTTTGCCTTTTGCACTCCCGGGTAGTTTCACGACACTAGTCTGGATTAGCTCATTTTATTACCTCTGGGGTCTTTTCACCTCCCCCCACTGGGTCTTTTCCCTGCCAAACTACCTCGTATTATAATTCTGGAGCTTTGAGAAATATGAAATTTATGATCTGGGATTTTTCTAGCTGCATAATGCAATGTTCTCAATATCAGTTAAAAATAAAATTGCTTCAAAGTAACTTAGGGGGTAAATTTTATGATTAATGCTGAATTCTTCACAGGGTCAAGCGTCCATGCTTCAAGTCTAAAAGGCCCCGTCTAGATACAGTTCTCTTGATAGCATTATACTTAAAAGCTTAAACTCCAAAGTGAGACAGAACTGGGTTTTAACTACAGTGCAGCTTTAATGGGAATTTCAGATGAATTGCTAACTTCTTTATGCTCAGTTTCATCATCTGTAAAATGGTGACAATTACTCTACTTACCTCATACAATTATTATGAGGATTTAAATGAAATAAGCATGAAACATGCTTAGTAACTCCTGGCAAAGTCATCATGCAAGAATGCTAATGCTATCATTATTCATCAAGGATTTATTTCTTGCCATGTGCCAGACGTGATGCTCACCATTGGGATTGCCGCAGGAGATGGTTCTCAGGAGGCTGAGTTAACCGGTGCCTGATGCATAGACACTGCTGACTAGCAGTTAGCTTTTGATAAAACAAGTCAACGAGAGGAGCTACTATAGAACCCAACTCTAAACAGAGGTCCCGGGCACAAAGAAAGCTCCTACCTAGAAAGGTCAATTGATTTGGGGCAACAGCTTTAATTTGTAAAAAGTTCCACTATTAGCAACAAACCAATAGGAAAACTATCAAAGGCTTTAGACAGAAAATTCACAGAAAAAATATAAATAATGAAAAAAGGTGATGTAAAAATTAAGTTATCCATACTTTCTACTTTAATGAATTTTCCGAACTTTTGGTGAACACATATTATTTTAACAATTATTTTTAAAGTATTCTTTCTAACTTACAAAAGCCTCCCTAGCACATCATCTGAAAATATCTATAAATGAAGCAGACATTATACTCCTCTACAACCCCATGTCAAAGTTTCGTCACAATCCTGCTGCAAAAGAAAAGGCCTGTTGTGGTCATTTCAAAGACTAAGTCTTGGCAGGGCATCTGTGGGTAAAGAGAATGTTAAATCACCATTGTTACACACGGCAGAGAAAGAAAAAAAGGTATGGTTATTGGTCAGCGAGGTGGGGGATATTGATGCGTTCCCAGAATAAGTGTTAACTCCATTAAATTTTATCTGAAAATTGCTTATGCATTTTATCAGAGAATGCATTAATTTCTTCCCAGAATTAGGTTGTAAGTTAAATCAGATCCAGAAGAGGTTTGGGACCATTTTTCTTTCACATCTTCCAGTTCTCCCTTTCTTCCAATAGTTCTCACTCCTATGATGGGCTCCCTTTCCAGGGAGGTGCCTGATCTAGAAAACTAGAGATTTTAATCTCTCCCTTGCACTTTCAGGTTGAATCACTGAGGCCTGAGTCCCATTTCTAAAGTAAACCTCCACTCAGTGCCCTCTTTTCCAATGCTGTGCCTGCTCAGCTGAGGACCTGACCGGTGATTGTACCCATGGGGTCCTGGGATAACTTCCTATTGATTTCTAAACATCTGAGTCAAAACAACCTGGTCAAAACTCACTGTTTTTATATTACCAAAGGTATTGCTGATACTGTACTTCCTAATTCCCCAATTACAGGGATTCTCACTTTATACTTTAGTCACATCTGCATTGTTTAATATTGTTTGTTCATGAGGTGTTTTAAAAGATGACTTATAATCAGAGGGAATTCTGATAAATCAAGGTTAACCCATAAAAGAGTATCAAAGACATCAAGCCAAGATGAGTGTGATGCGATTAAATACAACATGTATCTATTATAAGACTACGGAAAGAACTGTTAGAAATGCAACTGAGGATTTTCCATACAGTTTGGAGTAAAAAATAAAGCATTATGTGTGGCCCAAATAGCCTCTTACCCACAAGTAGGGTGACCATATTTCCCAAGTAGCCTGGGACAGTTCCAGTTCATGCCTGTTATCTTGGAGTGCTCATTATTTATCCAGCTTGGGCAATAAATTATATGGACACTATACCTAGAGTGGATATGTCACACAGTTTCTCCCTTTTTTTTTCTCGTGAAAGAACCCCATTTGCTTGGGCAATACCGGTACTCATCCAATGGGATTCCAGTAAGGCTGAAGCCCCACACTACACACCCGCATCTTCCACCCTCCACAGATGGACACATGCCTCCAGCCTGTCCAATTAGAAGACCCCATATCTTGGACTACAGTTTAAGGATAAGCATACCCAAGCTGGCCAATCAGAGTCTTTCCTGGGCCATGTTACAGATGCTATCTAGAAAACTTCTCTTTTATGTGGGTTTGCTCAGCTGGTCAGACAGGAGTGTAGGAGTGCCAGTGACCACTCAGTCTGCCATGTGAGGAAAACGTGTCTCAAAGAGAGAGAAGCACCATGATATCACTATATCACTGAGCCCCTAGATCCAGTGTGACTCAAGTCAGCTGCATTCCACACTCCCCTTTTTTTTAACTTCCAATTAAAATAGTCCTAATTAATATGTTCTCTCTCCAGCTTACTTTCCAGGATATAACATGAATTCCCCAAAGAAACTGAACATTATAAGAAGCTCATAAAAGCAGAGGTTTCCATTTTTGAGATTTCTCTAATGGAAAATAGAATACATATTGGTTAACACACTTAATAATACTAAATAAAAGTAAACCATTGTTGCAATTATAACTTCCAGAGAGTAACCAGAGACTCAGAGGAGCAGATCTTACAAAATACACGGGTACTCTAAGGAAAGGAGCAGTATGCTTATCGCATATTCAGGCTCTTTCTGAGATAACAACCTGCAGTGAGCACATGATTCCCGGTTATATGTGACTTATTGGCCAGATTTTGTCTAATTCTCACCCTCCTTCTGATCTTGTCCTTCTGAACTTCCACAGATCTAGGAGTGGCATGGGGTGAGGTTCTGTAATGCGTGAGATAGCTGTTTTGCACATCATCTGGTAATTTCTAAGAGTTGAGAAATGTAGTTACTTTTCGGCCACCTCAAAATATCCCTGAGTCAAAACACCAGCTTCAAAGCACCAGGCATCTGTGGCCTCCCTCCATCTGGACTTGCTCCTTTTATTTAGTTTCCATCCAGAACCCTGAGGGATTTTTATAAGATGAATATCTGACCTAATCATGCACGACCTTATTTAAAGCCCCTCTGCCTTCTACTTTCCTTTCTCCCAACCCTTTCTTTCCCCAGCTTCCTAGCTCCAGCTATTCCAGGCTATACACAGTTCCCCAAATGCCCGCATGAGTCATGCCTCCATGCCTTTGCAAATCTCTTCCTCTGCTTCTTTTCCTTCTTCCCTATCCTGCCTGACAAACTCCTCATCCTGGTTCATTTCCTCGGGTACTCCCATGTCTCCCCAGACAGGGTTAGTTAGGCGTTTCCTGCTTTGCGCTCCCACAGCATTCTGTGCTGGTCCTCTAATACCACACTTACTCCTTCGGGGGAATCACTCGCCCTCAATTATCTGTCTCTCTCTTGCTAGGCTCTCAGCGCCTCAAGGACGGTGGATGCTTCTTCATCTTTGTAGCCTTTGAACTTGGCATAGTCCATCACACCGAAATCATTCAATAATGTTTGTTGAATGAGTGAATAAATAAATGAACATATGAGTGAATAAATGAATAATAAATTGAGCAAAAGAAGCCAACCATAATAGGATGATTACACGGGGGTCTCTCTCAGAGCTACGCAGTTTCCAATTTCTTCATGTGAAATCTGAAGTTGCTAGTTTCCTGCCTTCCCCACAGGGAGAAGGGAAGTTTATGCTGCTCTTTAGGGTTTGAGAATATAGTTCTGTTCATCTTTAGTTGTACTTGAATAGCATGAGAGTTAATTTGCCAAAACTTGAGGGACTCCAATCTGATTTAAATGAGATGTTTCCTGGATATTAAATTAGATAATCCATGAGAAAATACACGTAAAGCACAGAGTATGGCACAAGCAGGCATTAAGAATAGTAGCTAGGGGCCGGCCGGGTGGCTCAGGTGGTTAGAGCTCCATGCTCCTAACTCCGAAGGCTGCCGGTTCGATTCCCACATGGGCCAGTGGGCTCTCAACCACAAGGTTGCCAGTTCGATTCCTCCAGTCCCTCAAGGAATGGTGGGCTCCACCCCCTGCAACTAAGACTGAACACGGCACCTTGAGCTGAGCTGCCGCTGAGCTCCCAGATGGCTCAGTTGGTTGGAGCACGTCCTCTCAATCACAAGGTTGCCGGTTCGACTCCCACAAGGGATGGTGGGCTCTGCCCCCTGCAACTAGAAAACGGCAACTGGACCTGGAGCTGAGCTGCGCCCTCCACAACTAAGACTGGAAGGACAACAACTTGAAGCTGAACGGTGCCCTCCACAACTAAGATTGAAAGGACAACAACTTGACTTGGGAAAAAAGGCCTGGAAGTACACACTGTTCCCCAATAAAGTCCTGTTCCCCTTCCCCAATAAAATCTTTAAAAAAAAAAAAAAAAAAAAAAGAATAGTAGCTAGTATTGTTATCATCGCTAACACCGACATCATCATTATTACTAAAGAATTTCATTGTTGGATATGTAGCAGTGGAGCATAGAGGTTAGAGAACACAGGGTTTGGAGTTCAACGGCCTGGGTTTATATCCTGCTTCCACCACTCATTGGCTGTTGGCCTTTAAAAAGTAACCTACAGTTTCTGAGTCTTAGTTTCCTAATCTGTACAATGAAGATGTATTCATTTCACGAGTATTTATTGATTGCTTTCTCTGTGCTAAGACTTGTTCTAGGTGCCTGAGATCCACATTGAATAAGACAAAGGTCTCTGTCCACATAGGGTTTTACACTTACCAAAATAAAATGTATCAAAATAAATAAAATGTGTCAAACATGTTGATGGCAATTAAGTGCTGTGACAGAAAGTAAAGCCAGGACGAGGATAGGGCGGTGGCACAGGACTGCAAGTTTAAACAGGGTGGCCAGGGAAGGCCGAACTTACCAAAATAAAATGTATCAAAATAAATAAAATGTGTCAAACATGTTGATGGCAATTAAGTGCTGTGACAGAAAGTAAAGCCAGGACGAGGATAGGGCGGTGGCACAGGACTGCAAGTTTAAACAGGGTGGCCAGGGAAGGCCGAACTGAGAAAGGGACGTTTGAGTGAAGACCTGAAAGTGGAAAGTGAGCAAGCAGAGAGAAAAACAAGACTGAAGTGTTGGCACAGGAAGGAAGCAAGTGTGGCAGAGGGAGGGAGGGGGAGAGTAGGAGGATGAAGTCAGAGCGATGTCAGGCAGGGATAGCTCTCACAGATCTGCTGTAAGGACTTGGAGTGAAAGCCCACTGAAGGATTCTGAGCAGCAGCGTGCCTGGATCTGACTGACATGGTCGTACGAACTACTGTAATAAGAGTGGCTGAATGGGGACAAAAGCAAAAGCAGGGACGCCATAATAATAATTCCGTGTAGGTGGTGAAAAGGACACCTGTAGCCTATAAACATCTCTCAGAAAATTGTTATAAAGTACTTATTGTCTTAGAATTGACAGCTGCTGGAAAATTATTATACTTACTACATAAATCTATGATGGCTACAATGTAAATGGCAGCTCCTTACGTTTTGCAGTGCACAACCTGCACAGCCATATATATTGGGGGAGATGGGGTGCGGGGAGAGGGAGGGGGAGAGAGAGAGAGAGAGAGAGAGAGAGAGAGAGAGAGAGAGAGAGAGAGAGAGGCATTAAGGATGACTTCCTGATTTTTGGTATGAGTAATGGGAAAGAGGAAGTTTCCATGAACTAAGAAAAGTAAGACAATGAGGAAGGTTTGTGATAGGGGCAGGCAGATCAGTTTTGAACATACTGAATTTCAGATGTGTTATGATGAGAATAGTAATAGAACCTGTCTCATGATTACTGCGAGGAGTAAATTAGTATATGGAAGCATTAAAACCAGTTCCTGTCAGTAGTTGTTCAATAAATGCAAGACTTTATTACTATTAGGTAACTTGAATTTTCAATATACACATTTAAGTTTTATATACATATATATGACCATATATATGTATATATATATGTACATGTATATATATATAAACATAGGATCATCTTCTAACTAGTTATTGTTTGAGGCTTCTAACTGGTTATTATTTCCCAAACATGATTACAAAACTTCAACCCAGACTAACCTCCTATACACACACACACACACACACACACACACACACACACACACACACGTGTGTATATATATGTCTTGATAAAACCAGTGAATGAGTATGTTTCAGGGATTTCATTTATTTTGCAAAGTCCTCTGTCCTCTTTCCCTGGTGCACATATGGGTGCTTTGTCCTGATAGGGACAAACAAGTCAGAAGCCACCTAAGATTAGAATTCTCTTTCAGAATGTCTTTTTTGTTTCTAATCAGGCCTGATAAACTAGCATGCTCAGATCTAAGTTGTATAAATGAAATTACCATTTTTATTATCTGTACTACCATTGAAGGAGAACATTTCGATGTGGCTGCTTAAAAATTCCCTGTCGGTATGTAACAACATGTTTATTACACTCAAGTGCAGCAGGTTTCTCTCCCCCTGGCCCTCTTGTTCTCTGGACCACACCAACCTAGACTAACAAGAGAGGGTTTGGGGTAAGGTTAAGTATAAGAAACCCTTTTGAAAAACGCAAAACCAGAACAAAACTCTGTAGAGTTCAGCCAAGAGACGGTAATTCTGGACGTCTTTGACAAGGGAGAGAAAAAAGACAGAGATGCTAAATGGTCTAACATTAAGACATTTTAGTACCAGAGTACCAGGCTGTAGTGGACACAGCGTAGGCATGACACAGAGCATGTGCTCAGCGGGCATTGTCACCCATCTCTAAGCTTTAACGAGGTTACCTGTTTGGTACATCAGTAATTTTTAAAGCTACTGAATTAACTAACAAGTTAATATTTTTAAAGTACATTTACATGTGCGCATAGAAATATATCATTTTGGGAGACACTTGGTTTTATATAAAGGCTATTTTCAGCAATTCATTTAACATTTTTATAACGACATATTCGTAGGAGAAGATCTGTGTGATATAAATAGCAAAATGATAAAGAAATGAATGTTTGATATCTAACTTAAGAAACAAAACATCATCGATGCCTTTGATGCTCCCAGCATGCCCCTTGATGATCACGTTAGTTGTTCTCCTGCTCTCCTGAAATGGCCTTGTTTGTTCCCTTCTTAGCGATAGTTTTACCACATATGTATAAACAATTAATAGTTTATTAAATAATAAAAGTTTTCTGTCTTTATATATAAGTAATTGTGCTATATTTTTCTGCAACATGCCTTTTTTCATCAACATTATGTTTATAAATAAACTCACATTGAAATTTGTAGCTGTCATTCAATTCTCTTCACGACTGTATAATATTCCCTTGTGTGAAAGGATAAAAGTGTATTTTTTTCTTTTCTCCAGTCACTGGACATTTTAGTGGTTTGCAGTCTTTTGCTTTTAGAAACAATGGTGCTATGAATACACTTGTCTCCTGGTGCATATGTCCAAAAGCTTCTGGGAGATATACCAAGGGTGGACATATGTCAGGTACATATATCAAAGGTAGAATCAACACGTTATGTTTATCAAGTACTCCCACAGATTGGCAAAATGTCAAGCTCTGATAATGTCAAGTCTTAGCAAGGATGTGAATCAACCATAACACTTTTACAGTGCTTGTGGGAGTATAAGATGGAATAACTACCCCATATGGCAGAGGCTTGGTGAAAATGAACACTCCCATATGGAAATCTTATGCAAATAACATTTTACTGCAACAAGCTAAAAGGATATATTATTAATAAGCAATTCCAAAGCACATTAAGCTGGGGCTATCCAGTGAACATTCTGTTAGAGTCCTCCTATTCCCTTCGTAGAGGCATACTCAGGCTGGTGGCAATAAATAGCCTTTGGCTTGTCCATGAGAAGGTCTCTGAGAGGTCTCTGATGCATTGAGAGCCTCGTGGTTCAGAATAATTTCCTTTAGCAAGCCAAGTCACTTAGCTCTAACATCTGAGTTCCAGGTACTGTTTCTTGCTACACCCACACCCCCAGCACCTTCTCGCTACGCACCTGCATAGTTGCAGTGCCACTTGGTGGCAGTGACCAGACTGGATAAGCAAAGTCATTTCCAGGCCCAGGAAGGATGGTGCAAAATGCTCCATTAGATTTACCATTAATACCAAATTCCTTTCAGAAGTGACTACATGTTTTAATTCTGCCACAGACTTAGTACATAGGACGTATGTTTTTGAATATCTTCTCCAAGACTGGTTTGTCTTTTCACTTACTTTATGGTATCTTTTGATACACAGAAGTTTTTAATTTAAGGCAATTAGGTTTATCCATGTAGTTAATTTTATCAATCATTTCCTTTATCTTTTTCACTTTGGGGATCATATTTAAGATATTCTTTCTTACCTTGAGGCAAAAAAATAAAACTCCTTTCCTCAATGTCTTCTAATGTTTTGCCTATGATATTTTTAAAACAGCTTTGTTGAGATATACAAGATCATCCATTTGAAGTTTATAATTCAGTGATTTTTTTTTTTTTTTAGTAAACTCACAGAGTTGTCCAATTATCACCACAGAGAAATCCAAAAAGAAATCTTATTAGCAGTCACTCCCCAATCCTCCTTCCTCCCCACCTGCAGCATAGCCGTTGGCAACCACTAATCTGCTTTTTAAATAGTTTGTCTATTCTGGACATTTCATATAAATGGAACCATACAATATGTGGTCTCTGTGACTGCCTTTTTTCACTTAGCATAGTGTTTTGAGGTTTATCCATGTTGTAGCATTTATCAGTACTTTGTGCTTTCTATAGCTGAATAATATACCATTGTATGGATATACTATATATTTTTTATCCGTTCATCAATGATAAACATTTCAGTTGTTTCCATTTTTGTGCTATTATGAATAATGCTGCTGTGAACATTCCTGTACAAATTTTTGTGAGGAAGTATATATTTTCTTTTTTGGCGGGGTGGGGGGTTTTATATCTAGGAGTATATATGATGGGTCATATGGTAACTCCATGTTTGACTTTTTGAAAAACTGCCTAACTGCTTTTCACAGTGGTTACACCATTTTCATTCCTATCAGCAATGCATGAGTGTTCCAATGTCTCAACATCTTCCCCAATACTTATTTCTGTATTTCTTATTAAAGCCATCCTAGTGTGTAGAAAGTTATATATTACTGTGGTTTTAATTTGCATTTCCCTTAATGACAAATGGTATTGAGCATGTTTGCATGTAGCTTATGGAACATTTGTAAATCTCCTTTGGGGAAATATCTATTCAAATCCCTTGCCCATTTTTAGATTGGGTTGTTTGTCTTTTTATTATTGCCTTTTAAAAGTTCTTGTATATTCTGGATACACAGCCTCAATATCTCTTAATTGCTCTTTTATATTGTTCATTTCTTTGTGTGTATATGCTACACTCTAGGTAATTTTTTAAAATCTATCTTCTAGTTCAGTAATTCTCTCTTCAGCAACGTCTAATATGCTATTTAAGAGACCTGAAAGTATGACTTGGTAGATGTTAAATGATTGAAAAAGGGCTTCTTTTACTAAAAACATAGCTGTGATTTAAAACTCACTTTGTAGAAATGTTCTGCTTCTTGATATCAACTTGTCAAACTACTCTAACAGTACATTTAAAATCTGTACATATACTGTTGGTAAGCTATACCTCAATTTAAAAAAAAAAAGATTAAAAGCTGAGACTTAGAAACTGGTGCAAAAACTTAATTGATGGGGAAATACGGTGGGGTGGGGAAGGTAAAGGCAGAGATTGTAGTAAGATTGAATAGAGAGAAAAGGTCATTCAATAAATGTACATTGAAGAAGGATCAATACAGGAATCAACAAATGAATAGATTAACTTAACAAGATTGATTTTATGTATAGCTTTGCAAAACCACTGTCACTATTTTGTAGTCAAAGCTCATAAAGTTCTGAACTTCATATGTTCCTTGGTTGCTATTGTAACTGCTATCACTTTCTGTTGGGCAGAGTGCTCTATGTTCTGTGTTCTTGCAATGTATAGACAGCTTCCAGGCTGCTATGATTGTGAAGCACTGTTGTAACTAAGGAAACTCGGACAATTTCCTTTCCTGATTTTTCAAACATCCACATTTGAGAACATGATTTTTTTTTTTTCTGTGCAAAAGTGATATTTCAGCATGACACCCAGAAGAATAACTTTCAGTCCTATAATTTTTATGCCTTTCTGGCCAGCAGAGGTCAATATACAGGCAACTGGTAGGCCTACCCTTTGAGACATTGTTCTAAAAATGTGTTCTCAGAACACTGCTAATCCCTTGGCAGGTTCATAAGGAAAAACAAAGAGACTTTGGTTCAATGTACATTTCACCAATTTGAAATATAAGAGTTGTGATTTTTCACAGAAATGCTGTTATAGTCTTAATAACCAATTATTTTTAAAACTTGCACTATGATTGGTAAGAACAAGCTCATATCAACATTACTATTTGTTTTATTATCTCTCTAATTGATAAAAATGGACCAGACGCTCAAAATAGCTCTCTGAAATGAAAAATAAGGATTAAAATATATCATAAATATAAGAATTCACAAAATGTTGTAATTGTAAATGGTGATAAGAAACTCTGTGCAAATACAGAATGTGAATCTATATGCTCTAGTTCAAGGTGATCTGCAAAAATGAAATAATTTTCTATATAAAGCCTAAAAAGAAAATGCAAAAAAGAAGTATACCATGATGAAAATATTAAATTGAATTTTATGAGACCAACAATCCATTTATACCTACTCCTTAATACACTATTTTGAAATTTTGTCAACCAGTGGTATGAAGCCAGGAGACCTTTCCCATAATTTCCAAATAAAGAAGAGTGACCTCTAGAGTAAATTAATGAAGTTTTTCAGGACCAGCTCTAAATTATTCATCTCAGGAGGGTACTAATGTATGTTGTCACTAAAAGCAGAGATCAATATTACTAAGACATCATTAATCTTTTTAACTCTTCATTACAAAATTAGACACAGGCCGTGCTATTGCTAAAAATGTATAAAATTTTGTAGATACAAAAATGCAGTGATTAAGAAGACATGATATGCTGCAATTCCTTTATCAGATGTAATTAGATGTAATTCCTTTGTCAAGTGGAACCACTGGATGCCACATAATAACAATGACATAGGTGGAGGCATTGTCATGCTGTGGGGTGTGTGTGTGTGTGTGTGGGTGTGTGGGTGTGTGTGTGCATGCTTTTCAGTTGGGTGGAGCTATTGATATGCTGAGTGTGAATCCACATTTGGCATATGAGCTGTTCATCTCTGAGGGAGAAGTGCTTGGTGGTGTTCATTCCACTACTACTGAAATCCCATGCTACTATAGAGAAGACAGCCTCCGTTAAGTAAAAATTCCTTTGTGAGGAGTTGACATGGACTAGGAAAAGTGTGTTTGGGTCAGTGTTAACAGGTTGGACATCTGGGAAGGGGATTTTTATGAGAGTAAAAGAATTTGCTCAATACCTGCCCACATTGTTACATCCATTCATTGGCATTCAGTGCTGTGACTCCTGGTCTTGATTTGGGGTTGAAGGAAACAATGCCAAGTAGAAATATGATCAAATTACATCCACTCACAATAGAACTGTTTAGCATGCTGTGTGGGGGCGAAATGGGCGGTGACTAAAACAATTCCACTCCCCACACTCTTGTAGGAAAAATACTCACATGAGACCATATATAGAAACTTAATTTTATTCAAAAGTACTCACATGAGACCATTTGTAGAAACATTTCTACACTACGTAACACTAGTAATGCCAGGAAGGATTAGGGAGACCATCTATTATATTGTCTCATCAAGGACAATTTTGAGAGTGAAAATAGGCACTTTTAATCATTTTGTTGGCGTAATAGACATTAACTGATACTGTCCCAGGTATCAGGTAGTTACCCCAGTAAAGACTATTTCTATGATTTCAAGTGATTTGTTCAAATATTATGTGTATAATATTATCAACATATGAATAGTTAGCATAAAACTATGACTTTGGGACTGAAATATAATTGTTTTTAATGTTGAAGATAAACTATCAAAATTTCTTTAAAAGATTGAATTATAACATAAATGGTTTGATTACTGAGCAATTCGATTTTTAATTCTGAATGATTTTCTTCCCTTATTGAAGAAATAAAGTGATCCTACATAATGAACCTATTTTTAAAATTAAAGAGCATGCAAAAAGAAAAAACACATAAATACAGAGGGTGCCAAAAATATGTATACACATTTTAAGAAAGGAAAAAAATATATTAAAATTGTAATAATATATACCAATAAGAAAAGATGAATACAAATCATGTGTATACATTTTTTTGGCACCATCAGTACTTTCCAAAGCTGGATTCCGATGCTGGATTACCCAAATTGGATTTAATAATACATCTACCACTACCTCCCAAGGTGAAACATCCAAACTCGAGTTTTCAGTTTATTGCTAATGGAGTAGAGAAGGCACTTGTAACAAGATGTATCACCATAATTTCCCCATAGGCATTTGAAAGACCCACCAAACACTTGCTATCTCGTAAACATTTCATTGTGCATTCGAATGTTGTAATTTAATAGGACAAAGAGAAATATAAACTGGATGTGAAAGACAGTAAGTATCACCCTTCTTACTTATCAGTAGTAATGATAAGTTAACATATGATGCTTTTGTTCCATTTTTTAAATTGTGATTAATCTTTTGAAAATGTTTACATTTATTGGTGATTTGTGTGATTCAGACACAAAGTAAATGATCCACAAATGCTGAAAGTTTTAGAAACCTTTTTAAATGATGGTTCCATGCCAAACTGAAGGCTTGCAGTTTTAACTCCTGTACCTTAACCGAGATTGCCCAGGGTTGAGAGAATGGGTATCTTTAAGGCCTACATTGCTCCAACTTATCCTGCAAGAATCAATTCAGCTGTCCTCTTTTACAAACATCTGAATACTTTGGATGTCTCAGAGTCATAACTATGTACAAAAAGCAGCTCTTATCCTCAGGGCACTTTGGAGAATCTGTGAAACCTCAGAGATTTAAGTGCTGTTAGAGAAAACTTAAGAGGCTCTAAAAATGTACCAGAAAACACCAACCAAGACTTGGGGAAGTCAAATCAGGCAACTGAGGCCTGATAACTGAAGGGGTGGGGAGGAACAGCAGTCCCAGCAGAGGCAACATGATTTGCACAAATCTGGGAGATGAGAAAGAACATACCATGTTCATGAACTGAGATTATTCAGCAGGGCAGAGTACCTGATGTATGAGGAAGAGACAGCCTGATCACCATGGTTTTTATGAGATATGTTACAGAGCTTTGTCCTGGGCACTATCGGTAGCCAATAAAGGATATTAGCAAGAGAGTAATGTGATTAGATTAGTGCTTTAGAAATATTCTGTAGTGTGGAAAATGGACTACAGGGAGACAAGTAGAGTCAGGGAGACTCATCAAGAGGCTGTAATAGCAATAGGATGATTTAAGAGCGACGGTAGCAATAATTATGTAAACTCAAATAAAGGGGAAATTCGAGGATGGGAGTAAGTTTTAACATTTGATTTGGGTCTTGAAGGATGAGTAGGAGTTCACCTACTCAGGCAAGTAGGGAAAGGCATTCAAGACACAGCAAAGACGAAAGAAACTCTTAAGTAAAAGACATATTCCTGGATTTTCATATATACAAGACATAAATATGAAGAGAAAAATGGCTTAGAAATAGGTTGGAATGTCACTTGGTTTTTTGAGCTGAGGAGTGACATGCTCAGGTCTATAATTTTAGAATAATGAAAAGAGGGTGAAGGATAGATTTGGAGTGCAGGGAGATCCACACTACCCAGTCCCATTAGGACAGCATATCTGGTGATTCCACAGCCTTCTGGATCTCCATAGGAATTCCTTCAATCCCATGAGATTTGAGCAGAACAAGGGCAGGCTATGATTTACATAACAAATTATTTTCAACAGACTCTTTCAGAAATCAAGGCAGTTCCCTAAGTTTCAAGGTGTTACAGTGACTCTAGAACTTTGTAACAGACACTGTAGGTTGGTAACCAGCCATCTTGCGCCTCCGTTTTGTTCCGGTATGATTGAATAAATCATTGAATAAATCCTCACTGATCTAAGCTAATCACAGTGGTATCATTTTCCATCAAAGTGATTGTTTTCCTGATAACACACGTGATACAATTCTGGCAAATGAGATGAAAGAGGATCTTCGGGAAGGGTAAGATTTTAGGAAAAATTTCTTAGCTCTTTGAAAGAGACATAGGAAAAAATGGTCCCTTTTTCTGCTTCTATCAAGATGTGATGCTTGCTGATCCTGCAGCCTTCCTGGGGTACAGATGGAGAGAACATGAAATGCTGAAGATGGCTAAGGTGAAAGATGAAAGGAATCTGAGTGCTAGGTACCATCAATGAACCTCTGAATGAACCAAGTCCAGAATTACCCTACCTTGGAAATTCTTGTTATGGAGGCTGAGTTTCCCCATGGTTTTAGCAATTTTGAGTTGCATCTTCTGTTATTTACACCAAATAAAATTCTCTAACCATTCAGAACTCCTTTTGGAGTGGAGAAAATTAATGTAAGGTTTAGGAGTAAAGAGGGAAATTCTTCCACATTGACTACATCTCTTCAAGTTCTTTCTCCCTTTTCCTCCCCTTTGCCTCACTAACTAGTATGAACCTATCACCTGTTCTGGAGGCCGCTCTGTGGTGGTAAGCAGAGTGATGGGGAAAAGATAAAGAATATTAACTGACTATGCTTCCCAGCCCAGAGTGTTTGATTGACTGTTGGCAGGAGTGAACAGACCACTCCTGGACGTTTAAAGGAGTCCTATGAGCACCTGTTCTTTTATGAGATGTGGTTAAAAAAAAAAAAAAAAAAGTCATCATCTTAATACCGGGCCATTTTCTTCACAAGGAGTAGGAAGAAAATGTCCCAAAGGGCCACTGTAAGTAAACTTTCCCTTAATTGGGTGGGATAGCTAATTTACAGCATCCTACCAGCAAGCAAACTTCACTCCCACACAAACAAAAGAAACGTAGTGAGAGGCTGTGAGCTCCTGATACAGACTCAGATTTATGACTAGGTACAGAGAAAAGATGCCACAGACAATGGTTCCTGGTCTCTGTTACAGCAGAGTAGGGATTCCAGCAAAAAAAAGCTGTTTATCAACTTTTGATTTCTATGACTTATCTTCTTTCACATCTTAATTTTCTGAAATTGAGATGCATCTCACAACAGATATGTAACGCTTAATATGGTATTATTTCTTTTCTAATAAGATGTTCTTAAATATATGTGTCTGATGTGCAGCATAGACAAATCTACTCCCTTTAGGGGGTGGCAAATATGCTGGGCAGCCAGTGACCGCAGTAACAAGAGGCTATTTGCTTATGGAAAGCTTCTCCCTGGAAAATGGTGCCCACTGAGCTGGGTGGTTGGGCCGGGGGGGAAGGGGGCGTCTGACCTCTGGGTGAACAGAAGAAGTGACTTAAATGTCATGATTGTCTGGTCCCTTAAGGAGGGAACCTCCCATGTCCTGCTTGGCCTGATATTCCTGCATTACAAAGTCATTTCTTTGGATCTTGAAAACTCATCTTGTCTTTGAGAATTTTCTATTATATGATTTTCAAATTGAATAGCAATGAACTCTTTTTTCAAGTAAAATCTCATTGCAAATAATAGTATATAGATGGATAGTCCAGTGGGTTTCTTACCTATTGGAAAATATTTTATCCTTTGCAGAACTTCTGAATCACCTCCATGGAACACTGTTTGAAAACTACTGTGAAAATCCAATGATACATGAAAGTAATAAAGGTAAGAATCAGACTATTAGAAACTTTGAAATTTAGCTAGTCCAACATCCTCATTTTACCAAGGCGGCAACTGAGACTCCGAGAGGTTAAAAGTCTCACTCACAGTTAATATGTGTCGAGGTGGTGACCTGAAATCAGAACCTGGGCCAACTGACTTCTGGTCTAAAGTTCTGGGAGGACAGTAGGGGCCCACTTACAAGAACAGCAGTCAGAGGTCAACTGGAACTGGGCCTGTGCCCTCAGAGGAAATACCTGCCATCACAGCCATTAGAGCTTCTGCAGCTACCAGCTAGTCCTCCTGCCTTTCCTTGTCCCCTTATGCCAGCTGCTGTCATCAGGAGGATGGCCATCTCCACAACGAGGCAGACAACTTCATGTAAACAGACCAAGCAGTCTCCCATGAAGCAAGGTTGTATGGCCGAGTTGCAGAGAAGGCAGATTCTTTCCCTGCTTTTCTCTCTTTCACCCTGGGTCCTGGGAATGTCTTCACAGAAATGCTTGGTGGGCTACCTGGATCATCCATCATTTGTTTCCAAGAACCACCTCTTAGGTATAGTGGAATCTAAAGCCTGGTTGGAATACATGCCATGTTCCAACTCTGTGAGGCAGGCACATTACTTGTGGCACCAATGGCCACAGCTATAAAATGGGATAATAATAGTCCTGGGCTTTGGGTGGTATGGTGAAGATTTATTTGGGATAAAATAGGTGGAACACTTAGTGTGTAGTGAGAACTCAGTCATACAATTACCTCTTAGTAGTAGTAGTGCTAGTTGTTATCTAGCGCAACCTGTGGCATAGTTGTTTTGTGTGAGGCATTTGCCTCTTAAGACCAAAAATATTTTTGAAAAACTGCATCTTTTACATTAGGTTGGAGAGTAGGGGATAATCTGGTTGGACTCTGCTGCAAACCATTTGTCACCAAACTAAGAAAGATTCAGCTAATTCTCTATAGATGCTTCTTTGCTCTAATTCCAGCTAATAGAGTCACCCTAATTCTTGGATACTGTGACGCTAAAATACCAACTCTGTTCCATAAAGACACACACAGGCAAAGGACTAGATCGACACAGTGGTGCTTCGATCCTAGAACTGTAACGAAAACAAGCTTTCTCTTAATTGGTTTAAGGTATTAGTCTTCTTTTGTTCTTTCTCAGATTCTCCCATTCTTCCTGCTTTTCTCCTCTACCCTGTCTTGTTTCCTTCCTCCCAAATGTGATAGGACTTCCCTGCCATCAAGAGAAAAAGACCAAGGTTGCGAAGGGAAAGCTGCTCAATGAATAAAATACTTCCACGACTTCTAATGAAAAAACGTGTGATACAATGGTAACTACGAATACTAAGTACGCATCACAGACAAATGTTTCAATTGAACCAAAAAAATAAGTTGGTAAAAATAACAAGCAACATTTTGAAACCAAGTAAACTGAACTGGTACATAAAAATGCAACATAATGGCAAGAAAAGACTTGATAATGGGTGTTGGATGAGGCTGAGGCGCGAGGGAATCAGGTGATTGATTTTCAGGCAAGCAGCCTGTGGAATTATGGTTTATAATAACAGGTATACATTTGGTCTTCATCCCATTCCTGGAACACAGCTCATAAAACCTTGGAATTTCCCAAGTGATAAATAAGAGCAATAAAGGTGTTATTCATAATAAGCCCTTTTCAACCACACCTGATTTTTTGTTAATGAGGTGACTTTTGCAAAGCCCCTAAGGATGGGGCTGGTTGCCAGGGAAACCAAACCTGTGTTTAGAGGGTTGGAACTTTCAGCCCCACTTCCCCGCCTCTGGCGGGGAGAAGGGCTGGAAATTGAGTTCAATCACCAGTGGCCAGTGATTTCATCAAGCATGCCTGCGTAATGAAGCCTCCATAAAAGTCTCTAAAGTACTGAGAGCGTCCCGGTTGGTGAATGTGTGGAGGTTCTGGGAAGATGGCTGCACCCGCAGAGGGCATGGAAGCTTCGTGTTCCTACCTCTACAGCTTGCCCTATGCCACTCTTCTCTCTGGCTGGTCCTGAGTTATATCCTTTATATTAAACCAGTAATCTAGTAAGTAAACTGTAAGTAAACCTGTTTTCCTGAGGTCCTATGAGCTGTTCTACCAATGACATAGCCAGTGAGTCAGAAGCCCAGGTGACAACCGGGACTTGTAATTGGTGTCTGAAATTGGGGAGCAGTCTTCTGGGACTGAGCCCTTAACCTGTGGCATCTGATGCTCTCAAGATAAGTAATGCCAGAATTAAGTTTGTAGGACACTCAATTGCTTGCTGTAAGAAAAGCCCACACACACATTTGATGGCTAGAAGAACTGAGTGTGTGAGTAGAAAACAGAGTTTTTCCTTCACACACGTCTTTTGGGTTCATGGTTATCTTGCACTTAAATAGCACTTAAAATTAAAGTTGTAGACAGAAAAAAGCTAAATCTGAGTGTTTTGAAAACATGGTTTACAATCACCTCTATCATACATCTAATTTTCACACATTTATAAATCTGTTGCTGGGCTTTCTATTCTGTTCCACTGGTCTATTTACATTTCATCAATACCACCCTGTCTGAGTTACTAGTATAGACTTTTAATAAGATATGTAGTAAAGTTAGTCCCTGAACTTTTATTTTGCACAAATTTTCTTGGCTCTTCTTGGTCCTTTATGCTTCCATATACACTTTAGAATCTACCTTTTAATAAAAGGGGAGGGGAAAACCATTGAGTTTTGAATGTATTGATTTATTCTACTAATTTTGGGACATTTGATAGCTTTAAGTTATTGAGTATTCCTATCCAACAACATGAGATATGTTTCTATTTAGATTGGCTTTACTTTTTACATTTTATAATTATCTGCAAAGTAATCTTGCACATCTTTTGAAAGATTGATTCTTTTAATTACATTTTTACATCTGTTGCTAGTGTATAGAAATGGAATTGACTTTTTTATGCACTCATACCTAGCAATCTTGCAAAACTCATTGGTTAGCTCTAAAAATTAGACTGGATTCCCCTGGACTTTCTGTGGAGACATTCATAATTTGTGAACAATGTCAGTTTTGCTTCTTCCTTGGCAACATATATAACTTTCATGTTTTTTTATTCAGCATTTTCACTTATACTCATAGGGCCTCTAGATTCTATTATAAAACAGATATAGTGATAGTGGGTTTTTTATCTTATTCCTAATTTATAATGGAATGCTTTTTGCTTTTCAAGATTACATGTGATATTATTGGTGGGTTTTGGTAGAAACCCTTTGTTAGATGAAGCAAGTTTCTTCTATTACTAGTTTTTCAAATGATTTTTGTCAAGAGTGTATTCAATTTCTTCTAATGCTTTTTAGATTAGATTTTGAGATGATCATGTGATTTTTTTCTCTTATAAAATGTTAATATGGAGAATTAGAGCAATAGATATTTATCGAAGCTATACAGAACATGGTTTAAAGAGTCAAACAGCTCTATGACATACCATCTGCACGTCTGCCAGCAATGCATGAGTGTTTCAGCTGCTCCATATCCTCCTCCACACTTGGTATTATTATCCGTATTTTTCATTTTAGTCATTCTATTGGGTGTGAAGTGACATCTCATCATTTATAAAATTAGGAGCTCTGTAGATTCTGCTGTGAGTAAAACTAACAAAAATCAACTAGTGCAGGGTGAGCCACTCCAAGATGTTTGTAAATTGGTAAATAAATCAACATGCATAACAATAGCTCAGTCCAAAGTCAGAGTCCCAAACTGCTATGACAGACTATTTCAAGGGCTTTGTGAATCCAAAACCTGTTAACTGTAACTGTAATAATTTGTGTATCTATTAACTGTCAACTGTATTTGTTAACCATATTTGTAGTAATTTGTGTATCTATTGTTTGTAAACTAAAATAATAAAATTATAACTTTATGTGGGTTCTAGGTTTCTTTTAACTTTAAAAAGGATATCAAGGCCTGGGTTTGAATTGGCTCTGACAACTATTACATGCAACCTTAGGTAAACTCTGAAACCTGAACCTCAGCCTTTACATATGTAAAATGCAACAATAGTAGGATCTACAGAATAGGGTCATTTTGAGAGTGAAATTAGGTAATCCATATAAAGAGTTCAGTCCAATGTCGGCTTGGCACAAATGTTCATTAAAAGTTTGGTTGTTATTATTGTCAGAAAGTTTGGATATTAGTTGCTTCACTAGAAGAAAAGTAAAGCAGTCAGGCAAATCTCTAGCAGATGGATATAAACACTGGACAAAATTGGAAACAAAATTTAAAATGTCTGAAGAGCAAAGCATCCCAAAGGAGACAGAAATCAGAGAAAAGTTTAATCTCAAGAAACTGTAAGCAAAAGAGATACAAACTTCAGAGACCACACTTCTTGACCCAAAGAAGTTGCCCAACTCACATGGCTATGGCTGCAGAAAAATTAGAAAATTAAAGAAAGTTGTTACATAATCGATGGCCTTGTAACCTATCTAAAGTAATGAAGTTATAACTGATGGTCTTTACATGTATAGAAAAGGGGAGATGACAAGCAGAATATTTTACCCATAATCATGCAAGGACTCTATTACAATCTGGCAGACACTATTATAAAGGAATTAGTGAAGAGTATTGCATGGTTGGGCAGTGACCATTCATTCATGTGTTCGCTTACCTTGTTGTCCATTTATTTAACAAATTTTTGTCAAGCATCTATGATTTTATTACTAAATGTTTGCAATACAAAGATAAATTTCTGGATTTCCACTATTTACTCTCTAAACATACCTTTGGCCAATGCCAGAGATGATTTTAAAGCTCTGCCTCAAAATCCCGTACCCACTCTTCACTTTCACCTGCCTCAAATCATCACCTGCAGCATGACAGCACCTGCATTTATTTGGAATTTCTTACCACTTATAGACCTGACAAATGGGGAAGAGAGGTATTGGATCTGGGGTGCAGACTCAAGATGGTGAGGAGACAGGCCTGCACCCGGGAAGAACATGGCAGCACTGGGGAAACACATTTTACTGTCAATCTCCTTCTCACCTTCTCCATGGGGTGGGGAGGACTTTTCTTGGCTCTCTGTTCCCTTTCATTTCTGCAGCTCTTTATCCCCCAAGCCGGTGACAAAAGCAGGCATGCCTGCAGTGCTCCAGGTCCTTGAGGAATGCCCCAGCACAGAGTGCCCATAGGGAGTCATGCTAATGCCCCAAAAGACACAGAACAACTGTAGTCTGGGTTATGACTGTGAGCCCTTTCAAAGTGTACATGGAGTGTACACGTGTCCTTCTGCACCAGTCCAACACCTCCCCTCACTCACCATGCATTTGAGAATCTTGCCTGGTGAGTATGTTATGTGTGGATCTCCATGAAGATTCTTTAGGTTGGAACCGAGACGTTTCCTCTCTCTAAGGATTGTGTGGATTCGCTTCACGTAAGATTCCCAGCATGTAAGATAGAAACTCTGCAGATTATCTCTGGTTGAGGATCAAACAGCTGCTCCCCCCGGTCTCAGTGGAATAAAATGCTTCTACTTAAGCAAAACTGACAGAGTTGCACAAAACAGATAAGCGCGAGATCTGGGCTGTGGGAAGCATGGTTATCTGGAACATTTTCCTCACCCAGGAGAGAGGCGTTTATCTGAGCAGTACGGGAACCATGTACTTCAGATAACAAATTTCCTAGGGAATCCCTCCTGTCGGCAGAGACTCTCTATCCCCTGGACTTAAATAGAAAAAAATTCAGTAGGTATTTCTTTGCCTTACATGGCTAAGAGGAAGTGTCTGAGTGCCAGGGGAGAGGAGCGTGGAAAAGAGCTTGCTCAGGGTGTGTCCGGCCCCCTCCCTTAGCAAGGGGGAAGAAGCTATGAGAACTGTGGGTGGCAATTGTCAGGGGGAAGGCATAGAGAGGTATGACTTGAGGACACTGAAATGCCACTTCCCTGTCCTCTCTTCCCAAAAGGAATCCCTTCCCTAGTGATAACGCCTTCAGTTCCCTAATTAATGGCTCCTTTGGGCTAAAGCAATAGTTGTTCATCGGGGCTACATGGGGCTCTCGCAGCAAGCAAGGCCAGGAAATGAAAGTGTCCTGACCCTTCCCCACCTTTTAATTGGAGTGCTCCCCATTCCTCTATGTTACATATCAGGTTTCCTTCCCTTTGAGATTTCTTTTGAAAAATGTTCCTTCCTCTTTGCAAGTATAATGGTTAATTTTATGTGTTACCTTGGCTAGGCTACAGTACCAAGGTATTTGGTCAAATACCAATCTCAATGTCACTGTGAAGTTGTTTTTGAGATGAGATGAACATTTAAATCAGTAGACATTGAGTAAATCAGACTACACTCAGTGAGTACACTCAGCAGCAGCAATAAGTACCCTCCTAATATAGGTGGGCCTTGTCCAATCAGTTGAAGGCCTGAAGAGAAAAAGACTTGAGTTCCTCAAAGAGAAAGGAATTCTGACTCAGGTTCCAACATCAATTTTTCTAGTCTGCTGGCCTGCCCTGCAGATTTTGGACTTGTCAGCTTCCACAATCTTGTGTGCCAACTCCTTTAAATAAATCTCAGTTTCTCTATTCCCATCCAATTTGTTCTGTGTCTCTGGAGAACCCTGACTAAGACAGTATGTTGGTTAAATTTAGTGGTACGGATGAAACAATCTGGAAAATATTTTAGATGTAATACAGAACTGAGCAAAAAGCATAAATGTGTTGATCTTGTTGGGTTCTCACTGTGCAAAAACGGCCGTATAAAACTGGAATGGGGCAAGGCAAGAAACAACTATGTGGGAATGGATGGGAACTGGAGGTTTTGTGCCAACTCAGGATTTCTAAACTATGTATGTACATGTGCATGTGTGTATATTTGTGTAAGTGTATGCATAAGTGTATACACCTTCTTCTATTACCTAGTTTTGTCTGCTGAAAGAACTAAGAAACAAAGATGTCCCAGCAGCAGCAGCAATGAGTACAGTGTCCAGATATTCGCCACAAAATGAAACTAGTACTACTCAGAAAAATGGATGATTCCAAGGTGAGGGCAGGGTAGGTGGGAGATGAGCCTGGAACATGTTGTTAAGCCAGAAAGTAAAGAAGTGCACAGAAAAAAATATCAGAGCATGTTACAAGGACTTAGGAGACAGCTTCAAGGTATCCCATGGGCCAAATCGGGTACAATTTGAACACCAGAATATTCAGTATGATGACAAACTATTGAAAAACAGGGCCACATCAATCCATATCGATGATTGTAAAGGATACATAAATAAATAGGCGAGAAGTTTATTCTGCTTACATCAGAATGCTGAGGGTCAAAGGGGTAATGTGCGGGGAGTACTGGAGAGGGGAAAATCCTATAAAGATGAGGTCACCAGGAAACCACAACGGATGCTGAATGCAGGGGGAAATTATGATGAGAAGGTTACTCATATGTCTTAAAGTGTCTCCCCACTGCTAAGTAGTTCAAGGGAGAAAATAAAACCTAACAGTTGTCCCGCAGACATCAGAACTACCTTCACCAGGGGACATCACGTGTCTCCTGAGGTGGTGCCCTGTGAAGGACACAACTTCACCTGTGTGGCATTATGGCTGGAAATGCACAGCCCCAATCTAATCATGAGGAACCATCAGGCAAACACAAAATGAAGACTGCTCCATTGTTTAAAAGATGAGCATATGTGTGTGGGGGTGGGGATGGGGACTCTGTTTTTCAAAATATCCGTGTCATACGAGACAACGAAAGGCTGTGGAAGTGCTTCAGATTAAAGGAGACTGAAAGAGCATGGCAACTAAACGCACTGCTGGAGCCTAGACTGAATCCCATACTGGGAGAGAGTGAAGTGCTAAAAAGAACATTATTAGATCAATTGACAAAATTGGAATATGGCTGCCAGGTTTAAGTATTGCATCAATGCAAAGTTATGAAGTTGATAAGTGTACAGTGGTTATGTGAGAGAATATGCTATTCTCAGGAAATGCACACTGAAGTATTTAAAGCTAAAATTCCATAATGCAGTTTACCTTCCATTGATTAGGAAAAAAAGAATTCTGTATTTACACACATATACTGGGGGTGCCAAAAAAACGTATACACAGGACTTGCATTCATCTTTTGTTATCAGTATATATTGAGTATTACAATTTTAATAGTTTTTTTCTTTTCTTAAAATGTGTATACATTTTTTTTGGCACCTTCTGTATGTATGTGTCTGTAGGTAGGTCGGTAGGTAGGTAGGTAGACAGACAGATAGACAGACCAATAGGTGATAGAAAGAACACAAAGTACCTTGGGGAAAGAGATTGCTCTGTGGGGAGGACATACATGTGTTCATTGTGCCTGTAGCAGCATATCTGCTAGGGCCATGCCACGTAAGCTGGACAAACTAGTCCTTTGGCCTGAAGAAACGACTAAAAATATATGAGCTGAAATTGGGGCACTGGTTAGAATCAGTGGTTAGACCGAGTGAATGCACCTAATGCACTAACAGCCTCTCGCTGTCCATGTGCCACGAGGCGTTCTATACAGCGCTAACTTAATCACTGTACCAGTCAGTTTTCCAGCAGGAAACAGACGGCACAATGAAACTAGATAACTGAGGACAGTGTAATAAAGGGACTATTTACAAAGGTCAGGGGCAGAGCTAGAGAAATCAACAAGGGAAGGTGCAGCTCCCCACGAAGAGTAGCACTGGGGAGCCAGTGCTATCAGACAAAATGAAGGGAGGGAGCAGTCACAGAACCTGAGGCTCAGGGAAGAGCTATGGAGACCTGGTCTGGCCACCTGATAGGAGCTGTGGTCTTTGTTAGAAAGATGCACCTGACTCTGCAGCCAACCCTCAGAAACCCAGCAGGGAGGGAGCCATGGGGGACGAACACCCTGCCTGTACTTTCCTTCCATTCTCTGGTTTCCTGCCATGGCTTCCCATTGGCCAAATCCACCTGGCAGCCAGAGGATGAGGGAGCCTAATGATGCTGCCTCACAGGTCAGTCTCCCAGGGCACAGAGCTGGGTGAAGAAGGGTCGAAAGTGAATCTGAACGGGGAGATGGATTTAGAAATCAGTGACATGGGGCTGCGGTGAATGTTTAGGTTTGTGGAAGCACAGAGAGCTACCATTCAACATCACGAAGCAAGTCATCTGATTGTATGTAGAAGAATCTTGGCACTGGAATGGTTAAGGAGTTTGATAGGACAGTTGAGTGTGGGGCGGAGGAGGGACGGGTGAGGGGAGTGCTGCTTTCCTGATAGTTGGAAATAGGATTTTTAAAAGTCCTGATTTTCTCTAAATAAGTTACTTTTTAAATTGTCAACTGCAGCCAGTAGGAAGTTAAAGGTAGGAGACAGGAGATTCACTAACAACGAAGCAGCAAAATTCAATATGGAAGGAGAAATTCTCCCCTTGTTTTTCCCTGGAAGTAGAATACCTATCAGATTTGACAAAACAGTGATACATTTCTGGAGTGCTCCCACCAAAGTGTGGTCCAGGGTCAGTGCCATATTCAGTGGCGGTCTCTACAGAGGGCAGAACCTAGGCAGGACGTTGACAGGACAGCTGGTTCACAAAGGAAATTCAAGGGCAAAGTGAAGCTCTTGACTAGAAGATGAATCTCAAAATGAGAAGTGAGAAAGTTTGGAGGAAGATCTGAGGTGCGGAGTGTGACATTCAATATGGAAGGAGAAATTCTCCCATGTGATTTCCCATGTGATTCTCCCAGTGATTCAGGCCCAAGGCTGTGAGAGGCCAGTGTTGAAGTGACATTAGCTGTTTGTTTTGGAGGCAGGACTCACTATGGAGAAGAGGTGAAGAGAGAAGAAGGGAGGGGAGGAGAGGAGAGGGGAGAGGAGGGGAGGGGAGGACAGACCTCACTGCGGGCCTGTTAAGGCCAAAGCTGTCTCTACACAGCCCAGCACTACTTCCTTTGTGAGAAACCAACCCAGTGATGATTTCTAGCTCTCAAAACTATATTGCTTCCTGCCTTTCCAGACTTTCCAACCCTACTTTCCACCAAACCCAACTCATTTCTCAGTCCTCTAGTTATAAGATTTCGCTGAACATATCATGCTGTTTCACATTTCTGTGTCTTTGAGCATTGTATCAGACTTCAGGTGAAGTTGCTGTAACAAAGAGAATAAAACAGAGGGCTTTAAATTTCTCTCCTGAAGTAGCTGGCTTCAGAAGAATGAGTGGCACAGAGCCAGCAGGGCAGCGTGGCACCACATGGTCACTCAGGGACCCAGGCTCCTAACAAACTGTTACTTCACCACTTCCAGGATATTGCCATCCTCCACAGGGTTGAAGTGGGTTTACCTTCATATCTGGCAAAGAGAGAGTCCAGAGTTAAGTGACTTTTTTCTCTAACGAAAGGCTCAGAAGTTGCACACATAACTTTTGCTCACATCCTCGTGGCCTGAACCTAGTCACATGGCCATGTCTAGCTGCAAGGGAGGCTAGAAAGTATAGTCTCTACCTGGTGGCCATGTGATTTACCCAGAAACATGGTATTTTTTCATAAGAGGGGGACAATTAGGCGTTTCTGCCACCTGTCTCCTATTTTCTTGGCCTGGAATGACCTTTGCTCACTTTCATCACTTCCCTGATCTTCGCTTCCTGCCTTTTTGTGACTTCATTAAAAATAAACTTTGTTCCCCACCACCAACATTTTGTTATAAACTCCTCTCTGTTACATCATCTGTGTACAGCTTAGACCATGAACTGAAGAAGCAGCCAGCAATAAACTACTGAAATCACTCCTGAAATGAACAATTTTATAGTGTCTATAAAACTTCACAGTAACTTCAATCTTAGTTTGGTCACTCTTCAGAACAGTATTAATATTGAAGACAATTTTTTACAACCCTGCTCATACTCTTTTATATACTCCTGAAGTCCAAGATCTTCTGTGACCAGCAAACAGTTAGTCTCAGACACTGACTTACTCTTTTTAGTCATTGTTCCTTGCAGCAAATTGTGTCCTACTCTACACTGTCCTTTAGGAACCGCTCAACTTTAGGACCAGACATCACTGTAATCACAAGGTGATCTCATCTCTATCAAAAGAAAGTTAATGCATTGACCAAAATTTGTCAGCTCATTTGTGAAAGTTTCTGGCACAGAGAGTTGAGGTCCTTTGGTTAAGAATTACTGAAGTAGGCATTC
The DNA here is from genome assembly GCF_004115265.2 of Rhinolophus ferrumequinum. Classification (NCBI taxonomy): domain Eukaryota; kingdom Metazoa; phylum Chordata; class Mammalia; order Chiroptera; family Rhinolophidae; genus Rhinolophus; species Rhinolophus ferrumequinum. The sequence continues at coordinate 50,544,935 of NC_046288.1, forward strand.
ACAGAGTGTTTATTGAATGATTCATTCATTGAACAAATGAATGAACGAATACATAAATGAAAAAATAAAGTTGGTCAATACCTGACCCCAAAGCTAGTGACAAAGAGTCCAGTTCTTTCAGTTGTCTTAATCATCACGTGGCATTTGGAGGTTGCACGTCTGCTCCATCGACCAAAGCAGATTGTCATATTGCACAGAATCTGATCTTGACCATGGGATAGTAGACAGTTACATGCTTTCTAGAAATCTTGGGAATGAAAAGGAATTAATCCTGCTGGACTGCTTGTATAGAAGGTGGTCTAGGTACAATCTGCTTTTTCTAGCTTATAGGACAGTCCTGCTCTGGCCCTCCTCAACCCTTTTAGTATGGTCTTTATTTAAGGTGGAGAGGTGACAGCAGAACACACAGGACTTCCATCACTTCAGAACATACCCAGGGTCTTTGTATGTGGTGGGAAGGCCTTGAGAGCCACCATAGTCATAGGCTGGCATCTCCACCCAAAACAGGCTTCTTTGGGCCTGAATGTATAGGAGAACAAGGTAAATAAGAAAAACTATCTGATATCAAGGATTTATATTTAAAGACAAAACAACCAACCAGCTACATCCTGGGATCAATAAACATTCATCCCTGCCTACATTAATATTGAAAATACTTTATAAAGATCTCTCCCAGTCATCTTACCGGTTCCAGCAATAATGCTGCTCAGGTTGCATAAGACCCTAAATCATCCTAAATTCAATCATGTTCCAATTCCTATTCTTCCCAAACATTGGAATATGGCGGGCTTATGAGTTGATAAACAGAGAATCTAAATGAAAAATCCACTTTTGCTCTATCCCCTGCATTTCTTGAGTTCATTCTATCACAAGCTCTGTGTCTTCCTAAACAAAGTAGGGTCAGAAGCCTGCCAAACCCCTAATCTAGAGAAACTCCAAGCTACTTGGCATAGTCTCTTATCCAGTCAGGTATTTGGTGGGTTTTTTGTTTGTTTGTTTGTTTTTCTCTTTCCTGAGAATAACAAGAAACATCCTAAAACATGAACTGAAATTTTTAAAAAAACTAATCACAACCTATGAATCTAACTGCAAAAGTATCAATTGAATTATAATAATTTATGTCACACTGTTAGCTGGGGGAGAACACCTTTGTTGAATATGACTGGGGAGATTTTCATATAAATAGAAACACACTACAGTTTAGTCAAAATGAGAGAAAAGTTTGTTGAGAGGAAGGCCCAAAATTCTTATAATGAGATTTTCAAATAGAAAAAAATACTGTGTACTATTAACTAGTACCATAGATGATATCTCACTTAGGATCCAAATAGGATTCAAATGCATCTGAATTTAAGTTAAGTGGTAGGCAGCTCTTGGAGTTAACAGTTTACATAACAAGAGTTATTTGTGGCTGAAGGAGGAACCAGGGATTAGGGCCTGTGGGACATGTGCCTGGGGTGTGAACTAGGAATGGAGGGCCAGTGTGATATCAGTGCCCTGAACAGCTGGTGTGACGTGAGGAATTCCGACACACCTATTAATTAGTAAAATGGACGTGCTACAAAAAGAAGGCAAAGTTGATATGAAACATTCTGTGCTGAGAGCTTCAAACTTCAACATCACCTCTCTAGGTTTCCATTTTCTCACACGTTCCATAATTGGATTGGGCTAGATGATTTCTGTGGACCTTCTAAGTTGTAATGTTCTCTGACTCTAAGAAGAACTGTGACCAAAGAGGAAAGTAACACAGTGTGGTATAATATCAAGATCAGCAAATGAATGGGGGGTCAGAAAGGCATGGAAAAGAAGTGGTAGAATGTCCCCTTTATCAAACGGAAGCAGGACCTGAAATCCATTTCCTTGGACAAGACAGAGGGCAGTAGTAACAGAGCAGTCGTGGATTTCTGTCATGTCTGCAGATCCCAACGAATTCTTGTTTCCATGGGAATGAGGAAACAAGGCTGCTTCCTACCAGTTTTATGGTTTTAAAACACCATCTCTTTTGAAAATTTCCTGCCATCTGTTTCTATTGTGCCAAACTCTGTTTTGGTAGCATGAAAATAGAAAGGCAAGTAGCAGCTGAAAGAATAAGAAATTGTCCCCTTCTATTCTGCCAGTTCATTTTGTTCAAAAGGTGGGCAACAAAGAAAAATAAAACAAAATAAAATGATACTGAAATTTTTTTATTTTTTTCTTATTCAGTATGAGTTCACAAACCTATTACAATTGGCTACCAAATTCTTCTTAGCATAATATTGAATGTCAGCTGTAATTGAAAAATAAAATAGATTTAAAAAATTCTTAAGAAGTTTATCCAATCTCTACTAACTCCCTATATTTTAGTATCTATTCTGTGTAATTCCTCTATCATGCTCTCTTCCCTGAAATTTTCTCAATCTCCTTATTGCCTTATTGCAAAGAAACTATGTTGCACAGTGGTTAAGGGGATAGTACAGGTAGAAAATTAGGGAAAATATCCTCCAAAATATCCCAGCAATACTAAATTCATATCTGCAGTTATGTCTTGCTAATGAGAGTTAGGTGGAGAAAGAAGGTGGTGGAGAGAAAGTGAAACACACTTGCTTTGACGTTTGCTAAGTTGCTGTGTGTGTCCCTTATTATGAGATCCAATTCTTTCAAGAAAAAAATAGAGTGAACAGTCTGTCTCTGCCATTTCTAGAGTGTTTGTTCTAAGATGACGGACAAGCTCTTAAAACTAAGTAGATGTGGAACGGGTCATTAGTGTAACTTCTGGTGAGTTATTTGCAGAATTAAATGCAAATAATAGTGGTACTCAAGGCTAATGCTGCATATTGATTGCACTAATGGACCAATCATTCCTGCCTTCCTATATCCATGTTCTTTAGTAGTGCTCGCCACACTCTTTCTGCTTGTTTATGTGACTTGCTTCGGTCAATCAGGTTGTAGCAACGTTGATGCAAGCAGGGGCTTCAAAAATCCTCACATGTTTCCACCTCCTCTTTTGTGTTCTGTCATCATCATAAAACTAGTCAGCTGATGAATGAAATTCATGTAGTAGACCCAACGATGGTCCAAAGTGATAAGTGAGTCCATAATAGATTAGAGGACAGGCCGATGCTCCACACATGTGAGTGAGCCCAGTGCTGATCAGAAGAACTGTCGAACAACCTTTCACCACACATTCTACTTTTCAGAACGGAATGAGTTTGTAGGAGGTTATTTAGGACAGAGGAAATAGAAGAATACTAGGATGCATAATTTTTTTCGTTTGGTGAAGGGGTTTTTTACAGAACAGCTCACTTTGATAGGGATGACTGAAAAATTACTTCTGCCTTCCTCCTCCACTTTGTTCAAAATTTGGCAGAAAGAGCCTTGACAGACCTAAAGAATCATTTATTCCTGCTGCATAATTTCTTATTCCTTCCAGAGAACCAAGTATATTGTTTTTAATAATCAACTTCAGGCCTACATCATTCACTCATTCAGTAAATGATACAACAGTGTTCATACACCTTTTATTCTAGACTTGGATGACTTTTGGCCATGATGGAAAAACTGATATTGAACATATTTTCCCACTGTAAAGGACCATAAAACTGGACAAAATATATGAGGTGACTCTTTTCAGGTGGGGAAAGAAGCAGAAAAGAACTGAGATCCATGAGATAAGGGAATACATAAAAATTTAGCATTAAAGATGTCCACCCCTGCTTTCCACTTAGGGGTATTTCAAACCAAAGTGCAAGATGATGAAGACCAAGAAAAGGGAAGTGGGCTTGCTGAACTGAGCAGGCAGAGATAAGAGTGCAGGGTTGCAATGTGGCTGGTATTTGTCAGGTAAGGTACCAGAGAAGAGGGAGTTGCACAGAACGGGGGTGGGGGAGCATGTAAGTCTGGATGGGCATTTGCCTTAGGTTCTAAATGGTGCATGGGCAGCACGAGACTTTTGAGGCCTAGCAAAGAGCAGCCAGTGGAGACTAAGAGCTGAATAGGGTTACCAGTACCAAAAGACATTGGAGCTCTGTTCTAGCCAGAGTGGAAAGACCCATACTAACATCTTGGGTATTTCAATGAAACCCCAGAAAGGTCACACCTTAGGAATAATGACTATGCACTAGTAAAAGTGCCACACCTTAAGAATAAGAAAAATATCAAAATAGACACACCCTAACAAAACATAAAATCAAGTTTGGAAGGATTTAGAGGATCTTCTAGTAACTCACCTACCTACTAAAACAAAACTTAGATCCTTTCAAAAACTCCCTATTAACTAACATCCACAATGTTCAGCATACAATATAAAAATAAAAACATGCAAAAAAGGCCCATTATATGTCCCATAATAAAGAGGAAAAGTAGCCAATAGAAATAGACCTCAAGAGGACCCAATGTTGGACTTATCAGAGTAGGACTTTAAAACAACTAGTATAAATATGTTAACAACTAAATGAACAGTTATTCTTAGTGAGTAAACATATGAGGTCTCAGCAGCATTGTAAAATGAATTTACAAAAAATGAAACAAATGAAAATTCTAGAACTTAAAAATAAAACATCTGAAATGAAAAATTCATTGGATGTGTTTAATAGCAGAGAAGATACAACAGAAGAAAGGGTCAACAAACTGGAAGACAAATCAAGAGATATTATTCCAAATGAAAAACAGAATGGAAAAAAGTTTTAAAGAGCAACTCAATGACTTATAAGACAATATCAAGTGGTCTTACATAAGGTTGGAGTCTCATATGAAGAGGAGAAAGAGAATACAGAAGAAAAAATATTAGAAGAAATAATGGCCAAATATTTTTTACATTTTGTAAAAAAAACAGTACCAACAGAGGTGACTGGATGGCTCAGTTAGTTAGAGCATGAGCTCGACAACAGGGTTGCCGTTTCAATACCCACATGGGACAGTGAGCTGTGCCCTCCACAACTAGACTGAAGACAACGAGCTGCCACTGAGCTTCTGGAGGGGTGGCCAAATGGCTCAGTTGGTTAGAGCACAAGCTCTCAACAACAAGGTTGCCGGTTCAATTCCCGCATGAGATGGTGGGCTGTGCCCCCTGCAACTAAAAGATTGAAAACAGCAACTGGACTTGGAGTTGAGCTGCGCCCTCCACAACTAAATTGAAGGACAACGACTTGGAACTGATGGGCCCTGGAGAAACACACTGTTCCCCAATATTCCCCAATTAAAAAAAAAATTTTTTTTAAATGCTAACAAATCACAAGTAGGATAAATACAAGGAAACCACATATAAGCACACTGTAGTCAAACTGCCTGAAAATTAAAGATAAAATCTTTAAATCAGCTAGAAAAAAATGAAAATGAAGTTATAGAGGAACAGCTATTAGAATGATATCTGAAAAAATTTCTTATCAGAAACAAAAGAGGACAGGAGACAATGAAAAGACATCTTTAAAGTGCAAAAGGGAGGAAAAAAGTCAACCTGGAATTATACATTCAGCTAAAATATACTCTAAAAATGAGGTGAAATAGATATTGTCAAGTATATGAAAACTGAGAAAAGTCACCAAGAAAAAACATTACATAAAATACTAGAGGGAATTACGCAGGCTAAGCAGAAATAATATCAGATGGAAACTTTGATCTATAAAAAGTCATGAAGAGCACCAGAAATGTAAATATGTTGGTACATATAAATGGCTATCATCTTTCCCTTTTATTAATTCCATTTAAAAATAAATGACTCTTTCAAATTTTTGTAAATGTGTTTGTGGTTTATGAGCATTTGTGTAAGTATAAGATACATGACAACAAAAACACAAAGTACAGCGATTATAAACATTTTAGCGACTTTAATTTCTGGTGTCTAACGTTAATTTCAGTTAAATTTCTCTTTATCATGCCTACAGTTTGGCATTTGTTAGGTTAGTAGCCAACTGGAGGAACAAAAGATATAGAAGACATGGTTCTTGACCTCAGGGAACTTACAAAGAGATTATTATAGAAAGCAAAATATACAAGAGTGAAATACCTTAGCAATAATTAGAGAGTAATGAGTGAAAAACCACAAGCATATACAAAATGCCTGTTTTCCTAAGGGTTCATAATACAAAAGTGTGAGAACTTACTGAAGCCCATCAGCAGACATTTTGTACAACAGAAGGGGGAATATCAGGTTTCCCCTCATAGTAGTTGATGCCTGGATACATATGTATAAGCTGGAATTTCAGCCCACCATTGGGCACCTTTGTGCAATGAAACTGCAAAAACATCCACAGCGGCTCTGATCTGAGAAGACAGAGAAGTAATTAAGAAAGATTTTCAGGATCCTTAAATCAAATCTATAAAACTTTTAAGTCAGCTAGAAAAAAACTTAAAGAACTTCATGAACTATGCATTAAAGAATTTCATGAACATGGACTGTCCTCGATTCAAAGGGAAAAAAATAACTCCTGCATTTATTATCACAACGAACTTCAATGGATCTCAAGCGGATATATTTTTGGAAGTGTCACATCCAGCCTGATTAAACTTTGCTTTGTTTTTCTATTTCAAACAATCTTATGGGAATATTTTACATTTCATCCTTAAATTTCATCTTTTTAGGAGAAAGTGTGGAGGCAGATGTTCAAATAAAAGAGAAACTATAAAAGGCTGTATTTGTTAATTAGCATTAAATATTAAATACAGAGGGTGTCAAAAAAATGTATACAGATTTTAAGAAAGGAAAAAACTGTATTAAAATTGTAATACTCAATATATACCGATAAAAAAAAGATCAGTACAAGTCCTGTGTATACATTTTTTTGGCACCCCTGGTAGTTTAAAGAATATTTCACTAAGCAATGACTCTCAGGAATGATCTTTAAAGGAGACTTTATCACCTTTTCCCATTGAACACACTCATGTCTGCATGCACACATATTCCATCTGTGCTAGTACAAATATTAATTTAAAATTTGGCAGCACAATTATCTTTAATGAGATAAGTCATCAATTGCCAAATTGAGAGTTAACAGCCCCTGCCATTTAAAATTATCATTAGTTTTTTTGAAGGGTGTAGAATTTTCTTTCTTTTCTTTCTTTCTTTTTTTTTTTATGGGGAAGGGGAACAGGACTTATTGGGGAACAGTGTGTACTTCCAGGACTTTTTTCCAAGTCAAGTTGTTGTCCTTTCAATCTTAGTTGTGGAGGGTGCCGTTCAGCTTCAAGTTGTTGTCCTTTCAGTCTTAGTTGTGGAGGGCGCAACTCAGCTCCAGGTCCAGTTGCCATTGTTAGTTGCAGGGGGCACAGCCCACCATCCCCCATGGGTGTGGAAACCAGCAACCTTGTGGTTGAGAGGACGCGCTCCAACCAACTGAGCCATCTGGGAGCTCAGCGGCAGCTTACATCAAGGTGCCGTGTTCAATTTTAGTTGCAGGGGGCGTTGCCCACCATCCCTTGCGGGAGCCAAGGAATTGAACTGGCAACCTTGTGGTTGAGAGCCCACTGGCCCATGTTGCAATCGAACCGGCAGCCTTCGGAGCTAGGAGCATGGAGCATGGAGCTCCAACCACCTGAGCCACCAGCCCGGCACCTAGAATTTTATATTTTAAAACAAGGGAAAATGATACTGTTTGTATCTTAAAGAAAATAAACAAAAAGTTTAAATATTTTTCTAATTGTGCCCTCAAAATTCATGTTTGTTAATTTTAGAACTAGTCACACACACTGTAGTGTTACATTTTGAAAACATACAAAAAAATAAGAAAACTTTAAAATTCACAATTCTCTCACCTAGAAATAAGCAATGCTAACATTTTTGTTTACTTCCTGGTCTATCTTTTCTGCATGAGTAGATACACCCAGACAATAATATAAAAAGTTATTTTAAATAACTTTTAGATTATACTGAATTAAAGTTTTGAATGTTTTCTTTCATCTAGCCTATTATTAAAGAACTTTCAAAAACATTACTTTAGAAATCTGCCATAATTATTTATTATCATTGTGGTAGCCAGTCTCCAAGAAACCCCCAATGATTATTGCTTCTTGGTATTCAGGACCCCTGCAATACCCCGCCCCCCTGAATATAACTGACCTGTGTAACTAATTAAATACTTTGGAAACAATAGAGTGTGACTTTCAAAGCTATGTGATAGAAGATGTTACAGCTTCTACCTTGCTCTTTTTTGGATTACTCACTACAGGAGACGCCAACTAACATATCATGAGGACTCCAGCATCCCTACAGAGAAGCCCAAATGGTGAGGAATTGAGGCCTCCTGCCAATAACCAGCACTAATTTGCCAGGTATTTGAGTTTATCACCATGGAAGTAAATCCTCCCTCTCAAGTCCTCAGATAATTACAACCCTGGATGACACCTTGAGTGTAACCTTATGAGACTCTGAGACAGAACTACCAAACTCGTTTTGCTCCTGATCCACAGAATTGTGTGAGTCGGTAAATACTTACAGTTTTAAATATCTAAATTTTAGAGTAACTTGCTGCACATAGATACGTAAAAATGATTTTGGTGCTAGAAGTGGGGCACTGCTATAACAAAAAAAAACCTTCTAAAATGTGGGAGGGCTTTATAATAGCACAAAGGAAAGACTGAGAAGTGAAAGCAAAGTGCATTGAAGAAACTGTTATCAGAAGCCAGATAACCTTCAAGGATACTTTTGGTGAGGCTTGAAGGAAAATCCGAAAAATATTATTGGAAACTAGAAAATGAGAGATTTTTGTTATATGACAGAATCTCGTATATGACAGAAAATTTAGCAACACTGTCACATGCAAAAAATATGGGGGAAAAAAAGAAAATACCTCTAACAAACTAAGCGATCTAGCTAAGGAGATTTCCAGGCGGAATGTTGAAACTGTGCTTGTTTTCCTCTTGCTGCTTATAGCAATATGTACGAGAAGAGATAAGCTGAAGGAAGAACTATTAAACAAAAAAGAGTCACGACTTTCTGCTTATGAAATTTTCCAGATGACAAAAAATGCTAAAATTGTAAAATGGCTTCCAGGCAAAAATCAAATCCAGGGCTCTTCCAAGAAAACCTGGTCTAAAGATGAAGCTGAGGCTGTGACTGTAAAATCCTATTTTAATTATTTTTTTAAATTTGAGAGAGTCCTGACTTTTGAGAACTCTACGGCTTCTAAGCAGCTTAAGGGCAATTTCAACAAAAGCCCAAAGTAGAAAAAGCCTTATCTTAAAGCGATGTAATGGTGTAGCTTTTGTCTATTGGAATGAACCTCACCTACAACCCTTTTGCAGGTGACCTACAAAGTTGTTTCTTTTTTAAATTAATATCCACAGAAACACTATCAGGTTGGACTGAGTGCACAGAAATGAAAAAAGGCCTTTAGACTCCCCAACTTTGATAGGCAGGAAGAAAGCTGACTGCCTCTCAGCTGCAAACCACGAGTTACCTTTAACGGACTAGGAAGGAAGAATCAGAGGGTGGAACCAAGAGCTCAGAGCTTAGAGCCAAGAGCCAAGGAGAATCATTCCCAGAAAAGAGTAGGCCTGAGTCCTAACTGAGGAACTTTCCACTTGTGCCTGGCTGCATCTGAGACTTGCTATGAGGCAGTGAGCTCTGCGTGCCTCCTGTTCCCCACTGGCTTGAATCTGCAGCAGTTATCCTATCTCTGCCTGTCCCACCAGTAGATGTCTGGTGTGGATGGAAACAGATAGCTTGTCTCTTTAATTCACAGGTCTTCAGATCAAGAGGAACTACACTCGAACTGTACTTGGAACCATATTCTGAAGGAACTATACCCCAAGAGCTTGAACTACCTCAGGATCTGACTTAGATCATGAGAATCTAGACTTGGAACTGATGCCGTAACAGCTTGAAACTTTGGGGGGCCTTGTGAAAGAATGAGTGTATTTTGTATGTGTGAGGGACTTGAATCATTAGAGGCCAAAGCACAGACTGTAGTAACCAGCCTCCCTGATGACCCCCAGTAATTCCTGCCTCCTGGTATTCATGTCCCTAGTTAGCCCCGTGCCACAATGAACGGGACTGACCCATGCACCGCATAGGATATTGTGAAAAGAACAGAGTATGACTTCATAAAAGACATTGCAATTTCCACTTTGCTTTCTCTTAGATCACTCACTATGGAAGAAGCCGGCTGCCATGTCATGAGAGGACACTCTAGTCTTATGGGGAGGTCCACGTGGCAAGGAACTGACACCTCCTGCCAACAACCTGTGTGCGTGCAAGCTACCTTGGAAACAGAACCTCCAGCCCAGGTCAAGTCTTCAGATGATCACAGCCCTGGCCAACATCTTGACCGAAACCCCATGAGGCAGAACCATCCAGCTAAGCTGATCCTGGTTTCCTGACCCACAGAAATTGTGTGAGTAATAAACGTTGATTGTTTTAAGCCATTAAGTTTTGGGGTAATGTGTTAGGTATCACTAGGTAAATAATACAGCCTTATTTTATCACATCGCTATACCATAATTTATTTAACCATTCTTCAGTGTTGGACATTTAGATTGCTTCTAATTTTTGATCAATACAAATACTGCTATGAAAAAATTGATAAATAACATTTATTAATTTCTTAGTATGCCTCTAGACTAAATTCTCAGAAGTGAAATTACTAGACATAAACAATGTATGTTAAAAAAACACACAACGTATGTTTCCAGCTGCATTATACAAGAGTATGCATTTTACTGCAGGCGCAGTCATGCTTTTAAAAATCACAAGACAAGAATACCCACTATCACTATTCTTATTTAACACTGTTCTGGAGTAATCGTACTTAGAAAAGAAAAGGAAGTTAAAAGTATAAAAATGTATAAAAGTTAGAGAGGAAAAATTTAAATCTCCACTATTTTCATTTTAGATGATGAATATTAGGAAAACACAAGAGAAACTATTGAAAAGCTATTAGAAGTGATAAGAGAATTCAGTCATCAGGCGACGAGAGACCACGGAACTCTGTCTCCACGCTAGATGAATTCAGGAAGCTTTGACTAGAGGTCTGACCAAGTGTGTTTACAGGCAAGGGTAGGAGGAAAACAGAGTTCCCTCTTGATCATACCCTACTGAATTCATCTCATTCAACAAGCAAGTTACACAAATGCATACAATCATTTTAGCTGTACAACATTTGAATAGTACAACATTTGAATAGCACTCTCAAATATGTATATAGGTATTTATAATCCCTAAGTATTGTGTAGTGATTTGTTGCCAGTTTTGACACTACAATTAGCAGGAGGGAAATAAGGGTGCACGTGGTGACCAAAGCAGTTTGTTAACCTGAACTCCGTTTCTTCCTCAATCCCGTTGGCTTCTCACACTCCTTCAGGTAAACTCTGACACTGATACACCAGGTCTTCACTGTTCAGAAATTGCTTCCTGAGCCACTGCTGAGTCACTCTCCCATTCTGGCAAGCTCTCACATGTGAGCATTTAGCTGCTTCCTATCTGTTCAAGCCCAGAAGCCTAACTTGGTTCTTGAAGCTTGAATTCACAGGATTGCGTGTTGGCAACTCTCAACTACTCATGGTTACGAATCTCAGGGATAGGATGATCTTGCTGCTGAACCACAAACTGGGTTCTGCCATGAGATTACCCTCCTTTACCAGATCAACCAGCAAGTGACGGATTTCACCAAGATGTGTTGTCTTTGCTCACTCTATTGCACACTCCCTAAGAAGACATCTATGATAAGGAAAATAGATAAAAATGGGGAAGAGAATAAGGTGGGGGAAAGGGTCCAACAAATGAACCACAAATCCCTGGAACAATGAGGATTGTCTGTACTCTCTCCTGGCACTGTAGGGTCCACCTCCAGGTTCAGTGCCCTTGCAGTAATGCTTTATATACATTTGACCTTCCCGCCATGTCAGACAAATATTCCTAAGGCTCACGTGTGTTAAACGTGGGAAGATTTCGGGGTGTTCATTCCCACAGCCTTACCAGACATCAGAGAGCTGAATGTGCTGGCCACTAAAAAGAGCCCCAGATGACCCCACAGGGTGGGGGAAGGGCCTTTCAATGGCTTTTCCAGCACACAGAGGGAGAGGGAGTGGTTCTCCAAAGGCAAAGGCTATGTTTCCAGAAGACAAATGCAGACTGTTACAGTAACTGGTGTTCTTTCTGTGAAGTAAACTGTAGAGATCATTCCCTCCAATTTCAGTGAGTAAAGGTCAGGCTTGTGAGAATCTCACTTGTAGCTTGGAACACACCATGATAAAGTACACACGATGTTTACTCACAATGAACTGCTACCTAGGCCTACAGAGAACAGAGCAACCGAGTTTTAAATGGTTAGAGAGAGAGAGAAATATGAGACAGTCAACCCCAGCATTCACCCATCTATGAAGCTATTAAAATATCACATCCTGGAATCTCCAGAGCATGAATTTTCCATCATGATTTCACAACACTTTACGATCGCTGTTTATCCCATGGATATTGAGGAATTCACAGAACAGATTTACAATTAATTTTATTTCAAATGAATATACAGCATATCACATTTAGTGAGTCACAGAGAGGAAATTTGAAATGAAATAATAATAGGATACAAATGGAAAAAAACAAACTTGAAAATCATGACTCTATAGATAACTCTGGCTATGAAATGGATGGGCAAGTAGAGAAGAAGTGTGCATGAATGTCTTTTCTGAAAGTGCATCAATGTCTTTTTCTTTAATTCTGTGGGGTTTTAAACTTGATTTCATATTGAATTTCAACAGCACACGTTTCAGTCCTCAATTCAGTTAGATTCAGCCTCTCCCAGTGCTTGGCACTGAGCTAGTTACTGGAAATACAGAGAGAAATAATATACATCAGACCAGAGAAGAGTCTAGAAGATGACATTTCTGCTATTTTGCTAGCAAAAAGAAACAGTACACCATGTCAGTTCAGCAAATATTACAGAGAGCTGACTAGGAGGTCCTGGGCAAGCCTCTGATATCCTCCCAAACAATGCCACACCAGGCTATGTATTGACTTTGTAATGTACAATGTGTACATGGGCACAGCACATTTACTTCTAATTATGTTTTGCTTATGATAATATTAAAATTATCCAGTACTCCCTGGTCACCCTCAGAGGAAGAAGTGGTTTTAGAAGAATGCTGGGCAACCAGATTTAAAAAAAAAAAGGATTGAAGATACCCAAACCACGAAAACATGGCTTCTCTGTCCCACCTGCTATTCTTTCCTTTCCATGCCTTTTCTTCCTTCCTTTCTCTTTCTTTCTTTCTTTCTTTCTTTTTTTTTTTTTTTTTGAGAAATTATATGCGATTTCTCAGGAACATGGGAAATATTTGTTGTAATCTTTATAAAATCATGGGAGGACAGAGAAAACACTTTTTAATGCATTGATGTAATTGAGCCCCCACTAAATGCTAGACAGAGTACTAAGTGTGTTACATGGTATCACTTTTAACCCTCCCTAGAGTCCTGTGAAGTAGGCATTGTTATCATTGTTCAGAGATGAGGAAACTGAAGCACATAACCACTAAAAACTTGAAAGAGAATTTGAATATTGATCCACCAACTTTAAGACCTATTTCTTTCCACTACCCAATACACTCTAACCTTTAATATCTCAGTTTACCAACAGCCCAATAAAGAAATGGGGAAAAGGAGAGAAACCAACAGTTCACAGGCTCTTAAACATATTTTTAGATGTTTAATTATACTCATAATAAGATAAATGCAAATTGCAACTTTACCTATGGAAAACAGCGGAGCTGCAGAGCACTTGGTGTCACACTGGGCTGGAGGGGGTGGGTCACAGATTTGCTCACACACTGAGGGTGTGGGGACACTGGCTTGCTCACATATTGCTGCTGAGAGCGAGGGCACTTGGACAAGTCTTATCAAAATTACTCTTCTATGATTTTATCCTTCAGGTATACTTGTATTCGTGAGAAATGACATAGGCACAAGACTATTCGCTACCCCACTGTATAGCGAATAGAAAAGGATGGACATGCCCTGATTTCCATTAATGGGAAACTTTATAAATTGTAGTCATCTATACAGAGAATTATATACAATCATAAAAAAAAATGAGGCTTATTTTTGATATAATTTACTGAGTGAAAAAAAAGGAAGATGCAGAACAGCAAGTGCTACATGCTTCAATTTGTGTGGAGGGGAAAATACATACAAGTCTGTGTAGGTAACTGGATTAGTAGGAAATTAGCAACAGTGGTTGTCTCCAAGCAAGGGTCTGGGTAGAGAGGGAGGACGACGGACCGATCACTGTATACCTTTTGTGCCATTTCAATTGTGAAACATGTAAATGTGTAATCTATTTTTCTTAAAGTAAAATTTAAAAGCATACTGATTCATTTGCCTTTAAGAATACCATATTTAACTACTGAATAATAGGAGGAGGGCAATGACGCTTTACTGGGTTGAACCTGAAATTTGTGCAATCAAAGTCACCACCAGCCCGCTTTCTCTTTGGCCATTCATGTCTTTGGAACTACGTCTGCTTAAGTTGTTGTTAAGGCAATGAGTCAAGTGCTCTACTCGTCTTCTCCTGAAAACAATAACAATGATAAAAACAATTTATGGAAGGGCTGCTCTTTGTAAAACTCTGAGCTTAGAACTGCATTTATATTGTCTCATGTAATTTTTATGATAGCAGTGAGAATATCAGCCCCATTTTAAAGGTGAGAAAGTAGAGACTTAGACAAATTAGTATTGTCTATTTTCACTAACCTCCAGATAGTACAAAGCAACTGTTTTCTAACGTGTATGGCTTTGAAAGAAAAGAGAAGATATTTAAAAAAAAAAAGAAACAAAAAAACATTAAAAGTCCACCATGCCACACAGAAAATAAAGATGCTAACACAAAATTTGTTCTACAGAGATTATCCTAAAGGACTCTTCTGACATTCAAGTGCTACTCAGTAAAAATAGTTTGTGGATTATATAAAAGATGCTAGTATTTTAAAGGAAGAAAAATTCCATAAAACTACAGCAGCCACAGACTCTTCTCCCATTCCCATCAATTTCTCAGCTGTAATGTGCACAAAGCAAGCGTTGCTCTTTTTAACACAGAGAGAACCAGATTCTTGTCTCACCACACTATGATTTTTTAAAAAAATCACACAGTACAGGTTTCTAGTACTATCTGAAAGTAGAGCATTCCTTATGAGCTCTCTTAGGCTTTTCTAATACCTTAGGACACATCTTGCTAACGGATGCACAAAGAAATGAAGATGGAGCACAGATGCTCACAGACACAATTCAGAGCTACGGGGCTTGATGCTGAGATGCTGAGTGTGGTTCCTGGGGAAGGAGCCCAGCGGGGCTACTGTTGCCTCTGGGTGCTGCTGCCCCCACATCGGCTGCTGCGAAACAAATGCTGAACGCGATTTTCACTTTTTTTTTGTACAATCAAAAATCCTCTTTGGATTTCTTTCAGTTAGTGAAAACAGGGACTAATGTAGGTCTTTAGCAAAAGCAAAGTGGGTTGAATTTGAACTTTCAAAGAGTGGGAGATACCTGTGTATCTCTTTCACCATTCCTTGTACTAGCCTCAAGCATTTTCTCACAAGTTAGAGTCCAGGATAAAAGCCTGATAGACTAAAAGGTATATCAGAAACTCTCCATTAAAAATATACTTGACATTTTATTACTGAAAACAACAAAATCGACCAGTCAGCCTTGGGCTTTTCCCCAGTCACTGTGTAGGAGGCTTGCATTACCAAGAACTGCTTACAACACCGACATTCGATTCTCTGTTGCCCGAGCTGATGTCTTAATCTGCCCACATTCAACTTTCTCTCCCTTAGTCATCAAGAAGTGTGTCATACCTCGCTGAGCTTCCAAGAGAAGGGCTACTGTGTTCACATTAAAAAACAAAGGAGATCGAAAACAGTTTTCCCATAAAGTTGCCATTTGGGCACTTTGTGGTTTTATAGTGTGCTGTGAGGATTGTGTTAGAATTTAGACTTCTTGATGATAAACATTCCTTGTTGATATTGGTGCACTGAAATGACTGAACTGCTACTCCAAGGACAGAAGATGGCGTGTGGAGCATAGGATAAGGACAGCATAAAAATCTGTGTCTTTCTCCTTTGGTTTTTGGTGGATATGGATTTTGTTTATTGCTTCCACATGATTCAATCCAGTGGGACATATTCTAACCATCACCTATTTAGGACAAGACATGGTCCTAGGCACTGAGGATGCAGGCAAATATCAAACCAAGCCTTTGCCCTCAAGGAGTTTAATATTCTACCAGATGATACAGAACTATACAAGGGCAGGTAAATGGTACGTGACATGGAAAAAAATAAACCAAATACGGGAATAGAGACTAACAAAGGGTACATTTTATTGGGGTGACCAAGGAAGGTGTCGCTGAGGAGGGGCCACTTCCAAAGAGAGCTGAATGAAGCCTGTGGTTATCCTGGAAAGAGAGTCGAATGCAGAAGGAACAGCCAGACCCCAAGATGGGAGTGGATTTGGTGAAAAGAGTGGAGGCCTGTACAGAAAGGGTGCAGGAAGCAAACGGGAGAGTAGAAGGGAAAAAAGGGGATCAGAAAAATAGCTGAGATCCCTGAAGTTCCTGAGAGGTCATGATAAGGGCTTTGGACACACTGGGAAGCCATTGAAAGGTTTTGAGCAGATGAGTGACATGATCTGATTTATATTTTAAAATGATGTCTTTGGAATCTATAATGATCTCAAATTTAAAACTTTTCAAAAATTATGTCTCTGGCTGCTGGATCAAGAGTAGACCATAGGGTATGTGGTAGGCCGACTCTAAGATAGCTCCCACTGATCCCCACATTCTGGTTTTCCTACCCTTCTATCATGCTTGCCCTTGAGTACGGACTCTACTTATTGACTCACTTATAATGAATAGAATGTGACAGAAGAAACGGGTGTCTCTTCTTAGATGAGGCTACAACAAGACTATGGCTTTCATCTTGAACATTCTCTCTTGCATTCTCTCTCTCTCCCTGTCCTTCTCTCTCTCACTCAGGTCACTCACTGTGGGGCAAGCCAGCTGCCATGGTGTGAGACATCTCATGGAGAGGTCCATATGATGTGACAAGAAACTGAGACCCACAGTCCAAAAACTGGATAGTCACATCACGAGAGACTTTGAGCCAGAGGCACCCAGCTAAGCTGCTCTTGGTTTCCTGACCCACAGAAATTGTGTGATATTATATGTTTGTTGTTTTGAAGTCATCATGTGTTGGAATAAGTTGTTATACAGCAATAGATAACTAATACAGGGGAATAAGAGTAGAGGTAGAAAGAGCAGTGAAAAGCCACTGCAGTCATCAAGTGACAATGACTTAGAATAGGTTAGTAATGGTGGAAGTGGTGAGAAATGGGCGTGGGCAGGACAGGCAAAGGAGATAAGGAAAGCAGCATGACCTGGGAAAGGAAAGCAAGGACCTATGGCCCCGATTTCCACTCAGTGGAGAATAACCATTAAGTCTCACAGCAGAACAGCATGTTTGCAGTGATAGGTGGAGAAAATGGCACAGGAAGGATTTTGTCACTGGCTTTTATGGAAAGGTACGGGGACAAGAAGTCTGAGGGCATGGCCTGGGCTGAGTCTTGTCTACGACTGCGTGGCAGGAATTAAGAGCTGAATCAAGGAGCTGAGATAGTAAAAGCAACAGAATCTGACATCAGCCTGAATTTACAGAGCAAAAGACAATGGTGATAAGTCCAGAATACCTTTGTTTGGTTAAAGTAATCAGAGAAACTCACCTGAATAAATACATCAGTCCAAGTGGCTAGGATTAAAAATTATTAAAAAGGTGTACTCTGAAATGCTCCTCTATCCAGGGTAGGTCAAAAGTAACTGTAAATACAAGAACTCACCTGTGCCGTACACCCCCAGTACACAGAGACGCGCAAGCACTGACGCTGGGGGCAGTTTAGCCTAGTGGTTAAGACATGAGTTTTGATAGGTCAGGGTAGGAAGTCTAACTCCTCTGTTGCTAAATGTGTGACCTCAGCAAACTTATATAAATTCCTCAAGCTTCAGTTTTCTTGACTGCAAAATAAGGGTAACACAGGCATTTACTCTTAGTACCTTTAGTATAACACTGAGATGTTGGAAGGACTTGATAAGATAGCGTATGTGTTTTCCTTAGCACAATACCTGGCATATAGTACGTTCTCAATAAATGAGCTTTGCAGTGCCATGATCTGAACTGTCACCAGCCACTGCTGTTCTGACGACCTGGAGAAACACACATGGCAATTGAAGGAGGAGGCAGTTCCCTTTATCGTAAAGCAAAGCTGCACTGCTGTGTCAGAAATTAAAAACAGCAAGATACGCACACCCCTGTACAGCTATTCATCTAGGAAAAGCTGTGACCAAAAGCCCACTTTACCCATTAGCAAACACAGCTTCTGCTCTCTTCTGACCTCTTCTCACTCATGACAAGGGAGCTTTTAAAATGCCTTAAAGGTAAGTCCTGCTACTGAGTTGAAGGACGCCCAAGTGGGAACAGGGAAGATTCATTGGAGAAACGATACTCCACAGAATGTCACTTCTTCCAAGCCACCCCACTGCATGCTGTGTCACCATGTCTGCTTCTCCGGCATTCACTGTCTGCTTTGTGACCTACTGATGTATAAAGAGAATAAGGTCAAGACATTCGTTCCTACCAAAGCACCTGCAAGGCACAGGCTAAGCTCAGGGTCTGTCTGACATGCCATAATTGTGACAGATATTCTTGCTCGGATGACACACCCCTGCCTGGGTATTTTGGGGCCTTGTCAATAAGAATTAATGCATGACAGTGAAGGTTAAGACAGACTCAGCAGCTGATAGGTTCAGACACAAAAATCATCACAAAGCAAAGCCATCAACATGACTCTACTGGAAACAGTGATCAGCTTCAGGAATGATAATACCACAAGCCAAGACCCCCAAGAATACACAGAACAATGTTAGCGACAAGCCCAACATGTATATGTGCAAGCGTATAAGGACACATCATATGTTACCATGAAAAACTGAATACGGGCGTTTGTAACAGGCAAGAATAACCAGAAAGAACAAAATGTTTCTTTTAGGTATACATGTAACCTCAATGTCCACTGTTTAGTCAAACATATTCACCTGAATCCAAGAAGATGCCATTAGCTTGGCTTCTTGCTCTAAAATGAAAGATTTCAGAAATCCAAATGTACTTGTAAATCTAAAATGCTTTTCATTTAGACTTACAATTAAGCCACAAACCTTCTGCTGACACCCACAAACAACTTAAATTTGAAACTAGAAGTATCAAAATGTATACAACTTGCAAAATTTCTTAATATTCGTTTCCACTGTGGGTCTTTGCCAGCATTCTGTCATTTCTAATCTACAGTGTCAGTTTGACATTTAAAACAAACAAGAGCTAATGTTTGTGGCAGGGGAAAATAATCAGCACATCCATTCATTAGCGTCCTGCTCACACATTCATTGTCAATTATAAGTATTTGCTTGGGCTACATTCTGCCACCATTATTGGAGCCATTACTGCCTGTAACAAAGTAATATATTTGAAGAGTCAAGCTTCTGGCATTTTGCAGCTGGGACTCAAGAATAATCAAATGTTCATAAACTAACACTTGAATCCCAACAGAGTGTTTTGCTCAAGATAACAAGTGATTATCCTAGACAATGAAACTACAAGTCAAACCTCTGATTCATGACTTTCACAATTATGTTTCTGGAACTATATTCATTAGCTTTTGTTGAAAGCCTTTTCACTTGCTATTTGGAGACATTTTTAGGGGACATTCAAGTACACAGTTGGCCTTACACATTGGCAAACACTGGGGAATTCTTGGGGGAACTCCAGATCCTACTAAATGTAATGGCAGCTGTTGGTGCCCTGTCCAGATTCCCGTTAGGGCTAGTACACTTGACCCTCAGCTGCTGTGAGTGGTGGCCGGTAATGACTCATAGCTGCCTCCTCCTCCAGAGAAGCGCCCTCCACCAAACCAAAGCCATCTTGACCTGGAAGCTGTGTCCTCCTCTTTCCTCCCCAGACCTCCAGTGACTTACCAACCTTGAGTACGCAGGCAAGTTGCTTCTCTCAAGGGAGGGACAGCCAGCGCTGTGGTGCGGTTCATGCTCTGAAGGTTCCCCATGTGGCCAGGCTGAAACTGATCAGCAGAAACCACATACTTGCTTAGTTTTCCTCCTTTAACCTGCCCTGGTTCTTTCACTCAGCTTCTCCTGAGCAGACTCTGAAAAAAATCATTTGCAAAAGAACCCCCATTTTAGTGTGCTTCTAGGGTGCCCAATCTAAGATACTGAGAACTTCTCTGCCTAGGCTGGGAAGGTGCTCCTGCCAAAGCCCACCAAGAACCCTAAGCCCCACCCCCTGAACTGCTTGCTATTTCCCAGATACTTGAAACAGGTGAGTCTTTTCACTTGTGGTAATCTAGATGTATTCCCCACAGACTGGGGGTACCCAGTCCGAGGACTGTGTCCCATCCTCCCCTAGCACCTGGAACAGTTCTGACAGAACTCCTCACCTCAACCCTGACCAACAAAATCCTCCTCAACATTTCTTAAAAGTCCATTAAAAAAAGACCCAAAACCCAGTAGAAAAACAAGTATGGTATATACAAAAACAGCCCACTGAAACGGAAATAAAGACAGGAAAACGTAAGAGATGCTCATTCTCACTCATAATGAGTGAAATATGAATTAATGCCACACAGAGATATCACTTTCAACGATTAGATTGGTAAAATCTGAAATATAATTTTTTATTCTATCCATATATATCCAGATCAGTGACGGTGGGTTCTTAACAGGCTCCCCTGTTACAAATGAATTCCTAGCCCAAGGAATGCCATTCTGGGAAATGAATCTGATAAAGCTCAATAAAACTCTTTAGGACTGTGGGTGAAAGAAGAGTGCAAACCTTAATTATTAACCTGAAATGAACGTCTATCGATCTCCTCAGGAATGTTACATATTCTATTATGTTCCTTCACCAAGTCTTAAAGAACAAGCTGTTTCCCTATCTCCTCTCTTTGTCCTTCCCACGCAAGAGTCCTTATTATTATCACATTGATCTATTTCTCAATTTCACCTGAAATCGTTCCCTTTTCAAGACCATAAAATGTCTTGGTAGCAGAAGGTCCAAACCCTTCAGTTTGTCATATTTTTCCTACCCATCTTACTGCAAAGTGGGATAAAGTGGGGTACACGTTTTCCTCTGTCATACCATGCCTGCTAGGAAGTGTATATATGTCTGTTTCCTCCACAGATCTATCTGGTTCATCGCATTATTTTTTTTCAAATATTTGCTTCCTCTCTCTGTAGAAGGATTGTACTTCTTTGCACCAATAAATGTCAAATTTTGTCTTATAACTTGCATTGGTCAGTGAAATGTGAGCAGAAGTGATACAGGCCACTTCCAATCAGAAGCTTTAAGACCCATCACGTGGTTCCACCATCTTGTTCTTTCCTCTACTACAAGACCACCCCCAGATGAGCACATCCCAGAAATGGTTTATTCCTTTAGCCTGGGTCCTGGAATAAAGACAACGTAGAGCAGAGACATGGAGGACATAAAACATGAGTGAGAAATAAACCTTTGTGGTCGTAAGCCCCTGAAATTTGGGAGTCATTTGTTATTGCAGTATAACCTAACCCAGCTCCTGCTAAGTGCGTAAGCCACAATGCGTCTTATTTTCCTTTGTATCCCAACAGCACCGTGCATAATCCTTTGCCCATAGCACACATTCAATAAAAATTGACTAAATAGAACTTTTCCTTTCCTCTTTCATTTCCCTTCTCTTTCCTTTTTGAACAATTCAACCCAAAAGCCACTACAAGGGGCCAAGGAAGGTGGTTGTTTGGTAAAGGTGTGAGGAGGAGCTGTGGCAGCCCAGAGCCCAGCGTCAGAGGCTGAGTAGAGTAAGGAGCCTTGATCAAATAAATAAATAAAGTATGGATAATGGGAATCCGTGTCTCACTATCAGAGAAGTGAATCATACATATGGAAAGGGAGAAAATTATATTGAACCCTATTTTGTTGGATTGGAATTGAAGCTATTAAGGTGAACACATGGTTTTTAATATATGTAGATCGATAAACAAATAAATAGAATTGTAAACATGTGAGTATATGTAAATTAGCTAGCTCTGTCCCCTGAAGGAGCCTGGGGGAGTAGCAACTCCCCCATGGAAATGACCACCCCTAAGCCCCTAGGTCTTTGTTTCCAAACACCATTCTCTCTTAAAGGAATCAGGGGAAAAGCTTGGGAGAATACCTGATTCCAGAGCTCAGACAAGGAAAGTAAAAGATGAGCCTGGAACATCTTGTTCTACCATAACTAAGGAAGTACTCAAAAAAAAAAAGAATGATGGGCACATGTCAAAAGGAAACAGAGGCCAACTTGAAGAGGCTTCCACTGGCTAAATCTGAGACAATTAGAGCATCAAAATAAATAGTGAGAGCAATGAATTCAATCCCATGAAACAACATTGGAATCCAGTATATAAATATTTAGATAGATGAACACAGAAATTGAAAGTTGGATGAGGAATGATGTTTACATAATCTCAAAGTACTACCCTCAAAATACTCATCAATTATTAAGGAAAACACAGTAAATTTACATTGGAGAAGCCAGCAAACATCATCTTAATCAAGTAATCAAAGCTGGCATCACCAATAACAGAACAAAGTGAAATGCATGCACTGAAAGACTGCAGTGAGCCACACAGCATCACATCCGTGACGTCCCTGCCAAAGAGTCTACTCATGAGAAAGCTCAAACAACCCAAACTGAGGGATATGCTACAAAATGACTAGCCTGTGATCTTCAAAATTCTCGAGGTCTTGATAGTCAAGGGAAGACTTAAAAATTGTTCCAGAGTAAAGGCAACTAAAGAGAGATGACGTCTAATGTGACCAGGGAGGCAGAAATCGGAGGGATGCGGCCACAAGTCAAGAAATGCCGGCAGCCACCAGAAGCTGAAAGAGACAAAGAATGGATCGTCCTTTAAAGCCTCCAGAGGCAGCGTTTGGACCTGCTAACACCTTGATTAACCTTAGTGAAACTGGCTTTGGATTTCTGGCCTCAAGAACTGTGAGAGAACAGATTTCTGTTGTTTTAAAATGTATGGTAATTTGTTACAGCAACCACTGGGAACTAATACAGAATCATTCCCTAACACTTTTAAGTCACCACAATGATGTCGGTGGCTTACCAAGCAATAGTTGGTGTCTTATCTGGCTTACTGTCCATTACCAGTGAATTGAAGCAAGCCTGGGAGTAGTCAACATTTGCGTTGCCATCGTGCTTGAAGATCCAAGGGAAGTGTATCCACAGATCTGGTACACTGTTAAAGTGGCTTCATCTTCCAAAAGAAGGTTAATAATAAAATACTTAATATTCCTAAAGAGGTCGATGTCCTTGTTAATAATTAAGGATTATACTCTCTTTTCATCCACAGCTAGAAAGGGTTTTACACAGCTTTATTAAATGTATTTCCCAGCAGTAGGATGCCAGAGGGACATCACTTGATCTAACAATTCAGCTGTAGCAGGGATATCAGTCAGGGTTCTCCAGAGAAACAGAAACCACAGGACCACAGGGTGTGTGTGTGTGTGTGTGTGTGTGTAGAGAAGGAGAGAGGGAGGGAGAGAGAGAGAGGGAGAAAGAGAGATTTATTTAAGGATCAGCTCACATGGTTTGGAGGCTTGACAAGTCCAAACTCTGCAGGGTAGGACAGCAGGCTGGAGACTCAGGAGGAATTGCAGTTTGAGTACAAAGACAGTCTGCTGGTAGAATTCTTTCTTGCTTGGGGAAGTCAGTCTTTTCCTATTAAGGCCTTCATTTGATTGAATGAGGTTCACCCACCCCATGGAGGGTAATCTGCTTAACTTAAAGTCAGCTGATTTAAATGTTAACCTCACTAAAAATACCTTCACAGTAATATCTAGAATAATGAATGTTTGACCAGTATCTGGGTATTGTGGCCTAACCACGTGGACACATAAAATTAACCATCACACAGGTTAGAAAGAACCCACTGTCGTGGAGCCGCACATAGGCATAGAGCAAGAACTCTTCTCTTTGGATTCAAGGCCATTCACTTTGGTCTCATATTATGCAGGGATATGTACACTTTTATCACGTTTTTTGTTTAAACCTGGTTTTCATTTTCAGGAGGAAAAGCAGCCTTGAGCATCATCAAAGTCTGGGCTCATTTTCCTACAGTGGCTAATGCATTTTGGGACTACGTCATGAGCATGGAGGCACATAGCCATTGGGGGAGCAACAAAATCCAGGCCCATCCGCACTCTACAGGCCTGAATGAAGAAAGGTTACTCTCAGGACCAGATCTCAAGGCAGCTAGAGAAGAGACCTAAGACATGAGGAAGTTTTCATCTACAACTTTTCAACTGATTTTACTTAGAATAGTCTAATCCATTCACTAGTGACAAGAAAGGTCAGAGTTCAGCTGTGGCAGAAGTACCACCCATGAAACATGCATTCTGTTTCGGAAGATGCTGCTGTTGCTTCAGCCAGGGAAACGACACTCACGTCTTGGACCCAACGTCTGACTATATGGCCATGAACAGAAAAACAAGTCAGTCCTCCATGGGGCTAAGAAATGTGTTTGCCCTGTCGTGCAGGGCGGCCTGCAGGGTCTCTGCTCCCACTCCCCACCAGTCTCCCCGCTTAAGAACACAGGATATGGTGAGGCCAAAAAGGAACACCCACGGAGCCATAGGTAGGGGAGTCATACCACTATAGTCTCACTGGAGGCTGGAGCCACATGACGTGCGACCTGCTGTGCGCTTCTTTGCCTGCCAACCGACCGACTCCACTTGCTAACTGCAATCCATGCTTGCCAGCTCAGCCACCATCTTCTTGCCAGCCCCCATTTTGCTGCTTGTGTAGCCACGGCAGTTATATTAGTGGCCAATGGCTCACTGGTTACAGCTGACGGCCAACTAGCCACAGCTGATGGCCATCCAATCACAGTTGATGGCCATTTACTACCTGAGCCAGCACCTTTCCATGTGAGGCCGAGAGCCTGGAAACGGCACTCCTGGCTCTGTCCCCACAGCCTTCATGGCTCCCTAGTTCTCTGGTTTCTCAGGAACGTCAGCTGGGCAAGGGTGTATATCTCAAACAAGAGAATCAGGGGGACAGTGGACAGAGCCCGTCAAAAATCATAATAATGATCAATTAAATATCTGTTTCGTACGTACCAGATGCTGTCCTGGGTACTAGGGAGACAGGATGACAAAACATGGCCCTGCTGCCCCAGTCCAGTCGGAGTGACAAATTAATGAGTCACTGTGATACATGAGTAAGAGAGCAGCATGCAAGGAGTTGTCGAACACAAAAGAGGGAGTGATAATGCTGTATGAGGGTCTAGGAGGGTTTCATAGAGGAGGTGACCTTCGTCCTACATTTTGGAAGATGCTTGAGTCTAGCAGGAGGAGTAACACGAAACAGAAGATTCCAAAAACTTGGAGTTGTTTGTTTTACTTACTTATTGGTTTTATTATTGAATAGTAAAGTGCTGAATATTTACTTAGGATATATGGAATGGACTGAAAACTTATAAAGAAGTCAAAAAACAATGACAAAAAAATGACCCATAACTCCAGGATCCAGAGCTAATACTGCAGCAATAATTATTTTGCCATAATTCCTTGATTTCTTTTTCTATGCATTTTAATATAAAATTGTGTTTATTCTATATTTATAACTATATATTGTTTATTCTCAAAACACATTCTATCATTTAAAAACTTGGTAAACCAATATTTGATAGTTTCTTAAAATCTCACCAGATTTATCATATTTGTAAGCATTAATGTACTGCTGATTTTGTGCTCCAAGTTTTCATTCATATAAAGGATGTCTTTGTGTGTAAATTTTTGTTGTATTTTAGAAGTGGAAATCCTGTGTTAAAGTATATGAACATTATTAATGCTCTTGATGACTCGCCATGTTCCTTTCTAGAAACGTTGCAACAATTTAAATTACCACTGGCAAAGTAAGAAAGTGCCTTTCTTACTAAACTCCTACCAACATTGCATAGAGATTTTAAAAATAGATTGTAGCACACGTTCAGTAAAATGTACTAATCTCAAATGTATAGCTCACTGGACTAGTATCATTTTAAAAATAGTTGATAATTTAATAGGAAAAAATTGTATTTCTTTTATTTCTAGTAAAGTTACATGTTTTCTTATGCTTATTAGACTCTTGAACTTGTTCTTTTGTGAACTGTTGGTTCATGCCATTTATTTATTAAGGTCTAAGTGGTTTTCTAAAAATATATATGTTTTATTTATATTTTTTTATACTAGCTGTAAATATTTTTCCTAGCTTGTTTCTTTCACTTTTCTTTGTGATGTTTTGACAATCAAAGCTGTTACTGTTATGTGGTTGATTTCCTTAATTTTTTCCTTTATTATTTCTTTCAAGTAGAATTCAAAATATTTTTAGATTTCTTTGAGACTTCTTTGACTTATGGATTATTTAGAAATGTGTTGTGTAATTTCCAAGTATTTGGGGGATTATCCAGCTATCTTTCTGCTACTGATATTTAGTTTAATTCCACTGTGGTCAGAGAACATTCTTTGCATGCTTTCTATACTTTTAAATGTGTTAAGGTGTGTTTTGTGGCCTAGAATGTGATCTATCGTGGTGAATGCTCTGTGCGAGCTTGAGAAGAATGTGGGTTCTGCTGTTGTTAGATTCTATAGATGTCAATTAGATCCAGTTGATTGAAGTGCTGTATAGGTCACCTATATCCTTACTGATTTACTGCCTGCTTGATGTCTCAGTTACTAGCAGAGGGTCTCAAACAGTCACAGCAGATTTGTCTATAGCTCTTTTCAGTTCTGTCAGTTCTTGACTCCTGAATTTTGATGCGTATTTAGGTGCACACCTAATAATATTTCTTACTCAGAAGTCAGCTTTGTTTGAACTTAATGTAGATACTACAGCTTTCTTTGGTTAATGTCAGCATGGTATATCTTTATCCCATTTCTTATAATCTGTCTGAGTCTTTATATATAAAATGGGTTTGTTATAGTTAGGACTTGTTTTTTTAATCCTCAGTGACTATCTTTAATTGGTGTATTTATACCATTCACAGTCAGGCCTTCACTGTGAAAACCTGCCCGATTCCTAGAGATAAACACCCCAAAACATAAGGACTTACCCCAAAACTGTGGGCCCAGGAGTTTCTCATTCAACACTAGTCTACAGTCAGCCTCTAGAAATTATTCAAAATTATCATTTAAGTGTACAAACTTAATTAACCAATGTCAATGGAAATTTAGGACAAGGAGATAATGATTCAACATATCTAAACGATCATATGTTTTCAGTTACACAACCATGGCATAAACGTTCTGTCTAAAAAGTGTCTGTGAAGCATCCTTTTTCAATGGATCAGTATCTACGGGCACCAAGAGCCTGCTACCACTTTAGACTGAATGAAGACCTCACAGAGCCAATCCTGGGAGCAGAGAGCCAAGCAGAAATGACTTGGAAGGCAGAGTGGTTTTCCTGCAGCCCCTTGGGCTATGCTTCTGGGGACAGCATGTCTAAGAGCATCATAGAAACAGCAAAGTAGTCATGAATTTTATATCTCATACCCAAAGCACCCTCCCTCTATCCTGTTTGTGGCTTTGTCTGTATCTATTTGGAGCTGCTCAGTTTACAGGTCTGATCAGTGTCATACCATGTCATTATGCCCTAAAGGGATTTCACAGTCCCTTGTAATACCTCCTACCTTCCTACTGTGGCAAGTGAATAAAGGTTCCTGTCCAGTTTGGAGTACAGTAAAAATCTAGACAGCTCTGGGTGAGGTCACCTGGACAGCTTCTTGTAGCTCACCAACGGGGCTACTAATTGCATTGTGTTAATGGTATTTCTGAAAGATTCAAGCCACAAGAAAACTATAGTAATCAATATAGTGAAGTACTGGTTTGAAGATAGGCATACAGATCAATGTAATAGAACTGAGAATCCAGAAATAAACCCTTTTAATTTTGACAAGGATATCAAGACAATTCAGTGTGGAAAGAATAATCTTTAGAATAAATGGTGCTGGGACAACTGGATATCCGTATGGAAAAAAACACAGTTAGATCATCACCTCACAAAATACAAAAGTTAACTCAAAATGGATCAAAGACCTAAATGTAAAAGCTAATGCTGTAAAACCCTTGGAAGAAAACATAGGCATAAATCTTCATCACTGTGGATTAGGCAATTGTTTCTCAGACATGACACCAAAAAGCACAAATAACAAAAGAAAAACAGATAGTCAGACTTCATCAAAAGTTAAAACTTTTGTGCTTCAAAAGACACTATCAAGGATGTTAAAAGACAACACAAGGAGTGCGAGAAAATATTTGTAAATCACATATATGGTAAGCGAATTATATATTGAATATATAAAGAAGTCTTACAATTCAGCAATAAAATAAAAATAGCCCAAGAGCCCACATCTTGGTTTCTAATGTCATTCTTCAATGGTATTAATAAAAGGAACTGGGCTCCTTGGAGAAATGGTTGATTCTAAGACTAACGCAAGAAATATACAAGATGAGCCTGGATCATCTTATACTGCCAGAATGTAAGGAAGTGTGGACACACACACACACACACACACACACGCATGCACACGCACACACACAATTACAGGAATAAATCAAAGGGACTCAGGAGCCAACTGAAAGAGCCCCCAATGGCCTAAGTTGGAACAATTTGAGCAACAAGTCAAATAAAGTAGTATTGGATCACAAATCAAAGTACAAAATAACCATGAGTCCTTAAGAATAGAAAGAAGGAAAGAAATTTTGCATGCAGAAGAATTCCAAATAATTTATGTCAATATTCTGCCTTCAAGAGGTGGCACATAACTCCTTACTCCTTAAAAGTGAGCCGTGCAAAATCACTTCCTTGCCAAGAGTACAGTATGGAAAGAGAGATGAAGGCGACTATACAAACACTGCCTCCAGCAGGTGATCAAGGTCAACATCAACAATGCTACGTCATGTCAATAGTGTGTAATGAAAATGGCACTTTACCATGTGGCCTTCCTTCCCAAGTCTATACCCCCAGTCTAATCATGAGGAAAACAGCAGTACTCCTTAAAACTGTCAAGGTCATCAACAAGAAGGAATGTCTGAGAAACTGTCAAGGACAAGAGGAGCCTAAGGAGATATGACAACTAAATGTAATGTGGTATCATTAATGGTAACAAAAGTACCATACTGTGTAAACTGTTAACAATAGGGGGAGCTAGCTACAAGGCGTATGGGAACTCTGAACTATCTTCACAGGTTTTCTGGGAATCTAAAACTGTTCTAGAAAATAAAGGTTATTTTTAAAAGAAACAATAAACAAAGTTTATAAAAACAAATAACCCAACTTAAAAATGGGCAAAGATTTGAACAGACACTTAGCCGAGGGAGATACACAAATGGCCAATAAGCATATGAAAAGATGTTCAACATTCTTAAGCTATGGGAAATGAAAATAAAAATCACAAGGACAAACCACTTCATACCCGTTAGGATGACTACAATCGAAAGATAGACAATAACAGGTGTTGTCAAGGACTGGAAGAAATTGGAACCCTCACACACAGTAGCTGGTAGAAATGAAAATCGTGCAACATACTTGGGAAACAATTTGTCAGTTCCTCAAAAAGTTAAACATAGAGCTACCATCTGACCCAGAAATTCCACTCCTACGTATATATCCAAGAGAATTAAAACTGTATGTTCACATAAAAATTTGTGCATGAATGCTCACAGCAGCATTATTCATAATAGCTGAACAGCTGAAGCAGCCCTAACATCCATCAGTTGATGAATGGAAAAACAAAATGTAGTATATCCATACAGTTGAATAGTATTAGCTATGAAAAGGAATGAAGCATTGACACATGCTAATACATAGATGAACCTTGAAAGCATTATGCTAAGTGAAAGAAGCCAGACACAAAAGGTTACATATTGTGTGATTCCATTTCTATGAAATGGCCATAACAGACAAATCCATAGGGACAGAAAGTAAATTAGTGATTTCCAGAGGCTCGGGGAAATGGGACATGGGGAATGGCTAGTGGGTAGTTTATTTTGGCGGTGACGAAAATTATCTGGAATTCAATAGTGCCACAACTTTGTGAATATACTAAAATCTACTGACTTGTACACTTAAAGTTAATAAACTAAGAAAAATAAGATTTAAGCCGTACTATGAACTGTCCTCACCATTTTCCTCCAACAAAAGGAGAAAGATGTCTCATATGACGCATTTGCTATTTATAGAGGAACTAAGGCACGAATTGGACAGCCCAGCTGCCTTCATCTTGATCAGCAATTATTATACACCTGCTTTAGGCAGGGCCAGTACAAACCTTGTCCCTAGAGAAAGCTATGCAGGAGAAGGCAAAGAACATTCTCTCCCTTCGTTGAGTGGGAGTTTCAGGATAAACACAAGTCATATCTACTAAAATAAAACAACAAATGGAAGCAAAGTTGGTCACTCATTTAGAAAACCACAGTCTTGTTATGATCAGCGCTGGCTGGTAATACAGCTGAAAACATGAGATCTACTCCGTGCTCACCATTTCTATAGCTACATAGAGGAGCCCCCATTTCCATAGGCAAATGGGACAGAATATCAGATGCTTATTTGAGCAACAAAGACCTCCAACAGTGAGGCTTTTCGTGTTTTTGGTTTTTGTCAAGGTCAAAGAACCAATGCTCCAGAGTGAAGTTTTGTTTGTTTAATTGGGGAGAGAAAAGAAGCTACGTGATTTCCCAATCCGGAGGAAAAGAATATGTTTAGAAAAGAGGAGCAGAAAAATAAAACCTATGTAAGAAAGTAATGAAGAAAATGCACGTGGTGTCAGCATGAAGATACTCTTACAGCACAGTAAGAGACTGGAATATGTTTGACACGCATTCACAGGTGCTGGAGGGAAGAGAGCCCTACCTGAGGCAACCGTGCTCTTTGGGAGGAGGGAATGGTGTGAAGCCCAGGTTGGTGAAGGCTTGCAGAAGGAGTAATGTTGGTGAGGTCTGACCAGCGTTCAGCTGAGGCTGAAACTCCCTGATGCTGTAGCTGTTGCAAAGGCCCTGACTATGTATCAGGATGTGAGAAGAGGACCCAGCCGATTAGGGAAATGAAGTCACTGCTGGTGAAATGACCCAGGCTAGTGGCTGCCATGGAAACCATGAAATTCTTGCTTTCTCAAAATAGGGATGGGAAGAGACAGGCCCAGGAGTCTGCGGGGGAAAGCAGAGCTGAGATGGGCCTGCTTCCAAAGCCTGTGTTAGGTTCATCTTCTCTTTCACCCTGAAATAATAATCCCTGGATTCCTTCTCACTTGGCCTCTGTGAAGTGGCAGAGTGGGAAACGGAGACACAGGAAATGGTCTCTTTGTTCCTGGCATCAATAACAAAATGCCAGTCATTAGCCAGAATGTTGCTATGGAGGAACTCAAATGAGACTCTTCCCACATCCCAAACAGTGAAGAGAAGTTGACACTAAGTGGAAATATAAGTAGCTACATGTGTAAGAAGTTGGACACGGTGAACACATGAAGTTTAGGCCTGTTCGATATCCACTCCTTCTTCCTTCAGCTGGTAAGAACATCCTGATTTTCCTTTGAGACATACCATTTTCTCATTCTTGGTCCACATGGATCAGGTGGAGTCATACCTAGCCCACAAAATACAAGAATGGGCATATGACTCAGGTATGGCCAATGAAAACATAGTAATTAGTCCACAATGTCCAAGCTACACCAATGGGGTCACAGGATTTTGGCTAAGCTGACGCAGTAAGCTTGGAGCTGCCAGGAGACGTCTTCCCTAACTAAACAGAAAAAACTCGTCTGCAACATAAAGAAATGAGGCCAATGACCAAGGACAGTAGAGCTGAGACAAAGAGAAAGACCTGACAATGTCATTGGATCCTTGATCAAGCTGTACCTGAAGGTGGGATTACCTGTAGATGTCCCAAGTACATGAGCTTATTGATTATCTATTAGGTAACTGGCCATTGCCTAATAGCTGAATTAGGTCGCACCTTTTCCTACACTCCAGAATGAAGGCTCCTGTTGTTGGCATTGGATTGGTGGCAGTGACCTTCTGTTGACAGATGTTACACCTTTCTAAATATGTAATATTAAAATGTTCTTTTTTATTTTACTTTATGGAGTTAGTAGATGCTGATTGATTTGTTTGATTTTTGCTAGTTGCCTGTAAAATTTCCAAGCAGGAAATGTATTATTCAGGATCTTCTAAACTTGTCTGACTATACAACTCTTTTACTGAAAAGCACTTAATAGAAACTATTTTTCTATTAACTGTTTTTTTTTCCTATTAACTATTTTCACTAGTTGTTTTGTTTTGCTCCACTTGGCAAAATAAAAAGATCGGAAAACTTCCCTCCCCAATTTTAGCAATATATATCTTACTGACCCATGAAATATAATAACCTGGGAAACATTCATCTAAAATGTCTGCCAAAAGTATACCACAGGAAGTTAAATCCAACGTCAATTAAATGTGTTCAAAACAGATATCATTATGGTTAAAAGGTACTTCAAATGAATATCAAAAATAACTTCACAGTGGAGCAACTTAGCAGGTATAAAAATAATCCTTTTAAATTGCAAATAATGTACAAATATGTCACTCCTCAAAAAATTAGACAGGAAGAGTTCATGAAAGTATACCTGTTGTTTAAAAATCTATTTGTTATTAAAGACTTCTGGCTTCATAAATCGTTTTCTTGCTTTAATAGTTTCAACAACCATCCTTTAAAAACCCAACATAGCAATTTTCTTTTATTTTAACAACTTCAGTAAAGTCAGAGTGAAATATTAATACAAAGTCTAAAATTTTTCATTCCTGTGGTCAGAAAAATTGTATTTTACCCACAAGTGGCAATAATGCCAGTAATGGAATAAGTCTCTACACTTCCCTTCTGATATAGTTTAGATTTTAAGTCTACATTACTAAATGTTTATAAACGTATTTACCTGCATCTCTTGCTCCTTGCATAAAATTCTAAAACAGTAGACCTAAAGTCTACTGAGATACCGAGATATTAGTGTGGTCCTTAAAGGATTAGAAAAATGACCTTGATAGCATTATAGAATCAGGGTACTGAACAATAATTCAGGAATTTCTTGGTTCAGCATTTCTTAACGGTGTTTCTATTAAATGCTGTTCAATAAAAGAGCTGTAAAGTCAGGCAAGTTTAGAAGATACTGAATGATGTATTTCCCCCTTGGAAATTCACAAAACATATTGGCACATTAAAGATTCTGAGAAGTTCTGCATTAGTTTTTAACTTTTAACTCTTTAACTTAGTTTAAAGTTTCTTAAACTTTCTTTAGCATTTAACATTCATGGATAAAATGTACTTTGGGAAACAATGATCGAATACAACCTATTTTATTTGTTGAAAAACTAGGACCAGAGAAAGATTAAGAGACTTGTTTAAGATTACCCAAGTAGACAGTAGCAGTCGGGACCAGAACCCAGACCTCCTGAGTCCTAATACAGGGCACTTTCTATTATCATTCTATCACCTCATAAAAATTTAGGAAATTATTAAGGAAAAGCCTGTTATGCAAATAAAACAGAGAAAATCCAAGTGGATATAAAGGGTGTTCTTATCAATTCCCATGCCTTTCCAAGTTGATGTTATCAGAACATTTTTTAAAGCATAAACAAAGAAAGGAGACTTGTAATTGGTGGATGGTGTGAAGAAGTTGCTTTTTCCTCCAGCTAGTGTTATTCAGATTATATGTTGTATGTACAAAAATTGGGACAAAGATGTTAGCTTCTAAGTAACACACTGAAGCCCTCTGTATCTAAAGATCAAGTTATAATGAGTTGGACTAGTATGAACTTGGATACTCTGTGTCAGAGATTATTTCGGGCATGTGTTTGACAACTCATTCATAGAATGCAAAATAATACACTATACAATATAAACTCCACACAAAACACATTCATTGAGTAATCCCTAATACCTTAAAACAGATTTTTCACTTAGAAATCTCCTAACTTGGATTCAATAAACATCAGTTTAAAAAAATACTCTTTAAAAATTATTTTTAAATAATTGTCATGTAGCATTAGTGTCCCATATAAGAATAGAATTAGTCACAAACTTCCTATGAGTTTGGAATATTGTGAGATGGTTAATTATAGTGTACCTGAATGATTTCCATTGGTCCCTTGAAAAAGGCCTTAGTGATCTATTTTGTACCAATGGGATAATAAAAAGAAAAATAAACATACTTCCAATTTGATTGTTCTTTTTATTTTGTAGAAATTACTTCTGAGAGATAGGTATTAAGAAAATTTTGTAAAAATTTTTAAGAAATACATCTCCAAATTATGCCACATAAAAATCTTGTGGTAGTGAGAGAATAGAATTTCGGAAATCTTCATATTATTCATATAATTATTAATATAATTGTTAGAAATGGTAACACTTCGTTCAAAAAATGTGCAATTTAATATTTGAATTTCTAGCACACCCCGCTTCTTTTTGTTGTTGTTGTTGGGTTTTTTGGGGGTTTTTTTGGTGTGGTCTTTTAACTCTTTTTGTTTGTGAGAACAATTTGTTTTCCACTCAGACTATTTTTAAATTACAGAGGAAGAATCACATGTTAAAATTTCTTTATAGCCTCATGGTACCTCTCTGTTTACCTGTATACAGACTGAATCCTGTTCTTGTTCCTCTAAACTTTGTTGCAGACAGAATTCTAATGGCCTCCATGGTCTCTGCTCTCTAACGATTCTCCCATGGTTATATTAGTTCCATGGCAAAAGGATTTTTCAGACATAATTAAGGGTGCTAATCAGTGGCATAAGATAGAGTATTTAGGTAGGCCTAACCTAATCACATGAGCCATATAAAAACAGAGTTTTCTCCAGCTGGTAGTAGAAGTGAGAGAGAGATTCCAAGTGTGAGGAGGATTTGACATGCCATTCCTACCTTTGAAGATGGAGCAGGCGATTGGTGAGGAATATGAACAGCTTCCAGGAGCTGAGAGCTGACAGCCAGCAAGGAAATGGGAACCACAGTCTGACAATCACAAGCACTGAAAGCTACCAGCAACGTGAGGGAGCTTGGAAGAAGATTCTTCCCCAGAACCTCTAGATAAGAGCCTAGTCCAACTTATACATGACTTCTTTAAAAATATGTTAAGCAAATCTCTACCAATTCTTATATTATTGTAATTATTTCTTTAAGGCAACAATAGATTTAAAATTTTGTAAAATGCCTATATGCACCTACAGTGACATTCTTATCATTTCTTTCCTTTTATCTTATTAATTTGGTTAGTTATTATTGTTTTCTTATGGACTGTCCTTGTATCCCTGGTATGAATCCCATGAAGGCATAGACTATGACTGCAATAATGTGCTACTAGGTTCTAATTGTCAATATTTTATTTAAGGTTTGTGCACTAATGTGTGAAATTACTCTGTAGCCCTCCTTTGTGATGCTCATTTTGTCAGATATATTAACTGATGTTAATATACCTATTCCAACCTGCTTTTATGCTTATTGTTTGCATGATATATTTCCATCTACCCATTTGCTTTCAATCTATCTGCAGATAGTATACAGTTCAACTCTTGTAGATAGTATATAGTTGAGCGAGTCTTGCTTTTTTAATCCATTCTGATAATCTCTGACTTTTAATTACTGTTTAGTCCATTAGTGTCTAATACAATTATTAATATGGTAGGATTTAGATCTATCAATGTATATTTGAACATCTCTTATATTTAACATTTCTTTTCACTTCTCTTCTAACTTCTTAAGATGTATACTTAAGCTTACTAATTTTCAGCCTTTTTCTTTTCTAAAGTTCCCTCTAAGTAGTGTTTTACCAAATGTGATAAAAAAAATATATGGTGAATGTTTAAATAAAAAAATTATTACAGTAAAAGACACATTACCATTAAGCTTCCTCAAAATACTCCCCCTTGCTTTGAACACACTTATCCTGTCGTTCTTGCCACTTTCTGAAGCTGTTCTGGAAGTCCTTTTTCGTGAGTGTCTTTAGTTGTGCTGTCATGGCTGCCTCCATGTCCTGAATGGATTCAAAACATTTACCTTTCATGGTCATTTTGGGAAAGAGCCAGAAGTCGCACGGTGCCAGATCAGGTGAATAAGATGGATGAGGACACACTGTAATGTTTTCATTTGACAGAAATTGCTGTATACCAGAAGCGATGGAGCCTTTCTGTTGTGATCAAGAAATACAGTAAATGCTGCTGCCGAGTGCCATCCAATGGAAAGGCAGGGACCTTCAATAGGGGAAGCAGCGCATCAAACCTTAGTAACAGTGTGTGACAAGTTTCAACTTGTTCAGTGCAGTCAGTTGGGTGTGAGCTATGGTTGAGAGAAGATGCGTTTTAAAGTGTGCTGTAAATCATCTTCCATGACAATGCTCTGCGTCACACATTGCTTCTGGTATATGGCAATTTCTATCAAATAAAAACATTATGGTGTGCTCTCATCCACCTTATTCACCAGATCTGGCATCATGCGACATCTGGTTCTTCCCCAAAGTCAGAATGATTCAGGACATTGAGGCAGCCAAATCAGCACAACTAAAGACACTCACAAAAGAGAACTTCCAGAACTGCTTCAGAAAGTGACAAGAACAATGGGATAAGTGCATGTGAAGCGAGGGGCAGTATTGTGAGGGGGATTAATGGCAATGTGTCTTTTATAGTAATATGTATTTTTTAATGTAAACATTTACCGTATTGTTTGATCATACCTCGTAGCTGCATCCGAACAGTTTAAGATATAGTATTTCCATAATCAATTTATTTTCTAATTTGCATTTTAATTTCTTCTTTATCCCAAGGATTATTTTAAAGCGTGTATCTTAATTCGCAAATATATGGGAATATTTTCAGCCTTTTTTGTTATTTATTTCTAGCACACTTGTGATTAATAAAGATATTCTGTAGGATTTCAAATCTTCAAAATTTGGTTGACACTTCTTTTATGTACCTTTTAGAATTCCTTTAGTGTAGGCCTACTAATGGTGAACTTTCTCACTTCTTACCTGGAAATATCTTTTCAGAGCTCATAGAGGAACGTGACTTGTTCCTTCTATCCTTTTGCTCCGTAGGCTTAGCATGGAGCTTCCAGATGCAAGATCACTCACAGTCCTACAAAACTGCCGGTGTTCCAGCACTCCTGTCTGCATTCCTAGAAGCGTGAAGAAGGAAAGAACAAAAGGCACAACGAAGCTGTCTGTCCCTTTTTAAAAGAACTTTTCTGAATGTTTCGACCTAACAACTTCTACTTACATCTCATCAGCTAGAACTTAGTTACATGGCCACACTGATGAAGGTGGGTTACAAAATGTAGTCGGTAAGCTCAGCATATGCTGTTCGAGATGAATCTGAGTATTGTTACTACGAAAGAAGGGAAGACTGAATTTCAGTGGGCAGACGATAGTGTTTGAAAAATTCATGGTTTTGGCTTAATGTAGCAATGGAGCTACACGTCACACGTATACCATGATGTCATACATTGGGGAGATTGTCAGGTCAGGTCCCGGGAG
The DNA here is from genome assembly GCF_004115265.2 of Rhinolophus ferrumequinum. Lineage (NCBI taxonomy): Eukaryota > Metazoa > Chordata > Mammalia > Chiroptera > Rhinolophidae > Rhinolophus > Rhinolophus ferrumequinum. Next base: position 50,582,497 of record NC_046288.1, read on the forward strand.
AAAAATTTCTCTCTACACTCTCCCATAGTAAGTAGGGAAGGATGCTCGTGGGAGGGAACACAGCAGACAGACCGTGGCCTGGCTCCCGGGACCATTTACACAGAAGTCCACCTCTACTATACCTATTTGCAGTTTCTAGACCCCCGTTCATGGAAAGGTCATAGTAGAATGCTCTCAAGATGTTGTTCCCTCTATCTTCCTTTATTTCAAGCATCAAGGAAACAGTTTTCTTGAGCTTTAAAGAATCAGCTATGCTCCTGTTTGAATAATCTCTGAATATTTTTGGATCCCATATAGGACAACTTGGGTAAACTTCGGGAGAAGACTGATTTCACTTCAGTTGCCAGTAGAAAAGCTATTGGAGCACAGGCAACTTGCTCAGGTTATTTTATCACCATTCGTGTTTTTCTACTACAGAATAAGTTATAAAACTGTGTTGATTACAGACATGGAAGAGTGCCATTATCAACCAGCAAGGACAGGCCATAATGACAATATCCCAGGTATGACTTCCAATGATCCCTGCCTCCTGGTATTCATGACCTTGGGTATCCCCCTCCCACAATGGGAGCCACAGAATATAATAGAGTGTGACTTCTGACCCTAAGTCATAAAAGGTGTCGCAGACTCTATCTTGCTCTTTCTTGAATCCCTTGCACCGGGGGAAGCCAGCTGCCATGTTGTGAGCTCATACAAGCAGCCTTATGGAGAGGCTTCCATGGTGAAGAACTAAGGCTTCTTGCCAACAGACTTGTGAATGATCCATTTTAGCAGGGGTTACTCCAATCCCAGTGAAATTTTCAGACAACCACAGCCCCTCCCAGTCAATATTTTGTCTGCAACCTCATGAGATATTCCAAGCTAAGCCATTCTGTTGAGCCACTCCATTATTTCTTACCCACAGAAGCTATGCAATAATAAATGTTTGTTTTCTAAGTCACTAAGTTTTAGGGTCATTTTCTTTTACTCAGTAGGTAATGAATACACCAAGCAAGTTTCATATGCTTTTCTTCCAACAGAATTGCTGAAAAGTACGTCTCCAAAACCTCTCTCCTTAATGGATCTTTTCTAATTACTTTAACCGTAAGATTGTTGCCCCTCACCCAGACTCTGCAAGTGAAGGTTCCTCTTCCTGAATGAGGGTCTGCCCTCACTATGTTCTTGGTGACTACCTTCCCCGATAATGCCCACTCAGTGGGAAAAGTCTGGCCCAGAAAGATATCATCCAGAAACCTGAATCTTAGATAATTATCTCCCTATGATCACCTCTTTTTTTTCTTCTCTGTCAAAAGATAAGTATAATGTGAATACATTGTTAGAGGAGAGAGCAAATGTGCCATTATCCTGGGTTCTGAGACAATTATACTCTAAAGCAGTTATCCCCATTTGGTTATTGGAATAACCTAGAGTTTTATCAAATACAGACTCCAGACCTAGGCCTCACTCTAATGGTTCTAATTCAGTGGATCTGAAATGAGGCCCAGGAATCAATGGATTTGTTTTTTGTTTTTGTTTTTTAATCACTAAATTATTCTGATGATCATTCACTGTTGTTTATCCTACTAAAACCATATGATTTCCTTACTATGTTTATCTGTTTCTTCCCTCTGGAATATAAGCTCCATGAAAGCAGATATTTTTGTCTATCTTGTTCCTGATATATCCCTGGCAACTATTACTGTGCCTGGCACACAGATGCTCAATAAATGTTGAATAAGTAAACAATAATTTTAGAAGTTGATGAGTGCTATGGGAAGAATTAGAGCCTAGTGAGGAAGGTTGGAAGTGCATCATGGGTGGACGCTATTTAAAGAGTTACAGAGGGGTAGACCTCACTGAACAATGATTTCAGGATGTTAAGGAATGTGCTGCATGGATATCTGGAGGGAGAGGGTTCCAGGCAGAGTAAAAGCAGTACAAAAGGCCTTGAGTCTGGAATATGCCAGAAAAATCAAGTAGACCAGAGTGCCTGGAGTGGAATGAACAAAGAGAGTACTAGGAGGTAGGAAATCAAAGACATGAAGAGGTAAATCAGATCATGTATAGTCTTTTATACACACACACACACACACACACACACACACACACACACACACACCACACACGAAAGAACTTTGGCTTTTATTTTAAGTGAAGAGCAACTGCAGTGTTTGAACAGAGGCATTGCATTTTTAAAGAATCATTCTCGCTCTTTGGGTTGAGAACAGAATATAGAAGGGCAGGAAGGAAGTATGGGGACAGTAGAAGGTAAGCTAAGCCTTATTGAAATGACTTTAAGCAAAAATTGGAAGAAAGAAATTGGATACGATGAGTGAAAACAACCTTCTTGAGCTTTTGCTTGAAGGGGCAACAGAGAAATTATTCAAGCAAAGGTTTTATTTTTTAAGATGGTAGATGTAACAGTGCATTTGTATGCTAATTGAAATGACCCCATAGAAAGAAACGCATGGATGTTTCCCAAACCTGGGATTCTAAACTCTACAAGAGACAAGGAACCAGTGAAAGAGAAGGAGGGGAAGACCTGTAAAGATGTAAGGGCCTCTGAAGAACAAGTCACCGAGAATACTTTTACATAGAGACACTAGCTTCAAATTGCAGAGAATTATGTGTCAGGAGAGAATGGTTTCCCACAGAAGAGTTTGCCAACCTTTTTCTCAAATCTCCATGGGGGAGGTATGGTTGACCTTCTAGTTCATATTAGCACCATTTCCTCCTTCAGTTTATTCTCTGGAAAACGACATGGCTTATATTCACATTTAAATCCTACCTCTCCACTCCCGACACCATATTCACTCAGCAAGGCACATGCCGGCTGCTCTCTTTATTTTGCAAATACCATAGCAGAATTAAATGCTTGGGTTATTTGCCTGATCTTTCTATTCAAGAGAGAGTTAATTATCTACATCAGTTTCTTAACCTGGGCAGTCTGACATTTGGGGCTGAATATTCCTTTTTTGCCGTGAGCGCTGTCCGGTGCATTGTAGGGTGTTCAGCAGCGTCTTTGGCCTTTACCCTCTAGACATCAGTAGTCCCTTCCTTTTGCCCCCACCTCCTGCTCAGTGTGACAAAAAAAAAAAAAAAAGTCTACAGACATTGCCATTGCCAACTGTCCAGGGGTTAAAAATAGCCCCCAGTGGAGAACCACTGATATAGATATAAAATTTCTCAATACATGAATAGATCCTGGTGGTGCTCATAACACATGGGATAAGCTGAGGACTTATTACCTATGTCTTTATTCTGTGCTTTTATCATAGACATCATTGTTAAACCTCTACTGCTTACCACTATTCTCAAAAAGAATGCAATAACTTCACACTTGTTTTAAAAACTGATACCTTTCTACAAATGATTGGACTGAGATAAATGAAGAAGTGAGAACAGGTGAACTATGGAAACTTAAAATACTATTGGTGTGATTTTTGTCATCTGAGGCTTTTCAAAATATTTGCCTCAAGCATCATTCAGAAATTTTTTTCTATCAACTGATAGCTAATAACCTAAAGTTGGCCTTATTGCATTGGGTGCATAAGTGTGTATTACTTTGACTTTGACTTATCAAAAACAAACAAACAAAGAACAACAACAAAAAATCAGAATCAGAAGAGCTTCATCAAGCTTGGAAAAGTGCACATTTGAATGCAAAACCTAGTACAAAGTTACAGTAGTTAAGACAGTGGGATTGGCACAAAGATATACAGACAGACTAGTGGAACAGAATAGTCAGAAGAAGTTTATGGCATGTATCAATGTGAGTCTATAAAGGAATGAATGATTTTTCAATAATTGGAACATCAGATATTTTATGGAACAAAATGAAACTTGACTCCTACCAAACATGATATACAAAATTTAATTTGAGATACATCACAATTTTAAATGTGTAAAACAATAAAGCTTTTAGAATAAAAAAGGAAAATTTCAAGACAGTTAAATAGAACACGAAAGACACTAACCATAAAAGGCTGACTTCATTAAAATGAAGAAGTGTATGTACTCATTAAAAGACACAATTAAGCAAGTAAAAAGGCAAATTACAGACTAAGAGATTTTCATGATACATATATCCAACAAAAGAGTCATGTCTAAATCTAAAGTAACAATGTGAGAAATAATCCAACTTCTTTTTAAATAGGCAAAGACCCGAAGAGGTCTGTCACAAAAGAGGCTATTCAAATGGCCAATTAGCATACAAAAACATGTTTAATATAATTATTTATCACAGAAATAATTAAAATATAACACACTTACCAGAACGCCTACAATTAAAAAGATTGCCAATATCAAATACTAACGAGGATATGAAGCAACAGCTGAAACTCTTACATATTACTGATTGGAAGGTATATTATTAGTTCAACCACTTTGGAAAACTTGCAATAGGAAAACTGATGGCACTATGCACTGAAGTGAAACAATACACCCGTCCTACAATCCAGCAATTGTGTCCTAGGTACATACCCACAAAAAATGAGTGCACTTATCCACCGAAATGTATACTTTAAGAATGTTTACAGCAAAATTTTTCATTACTAGTCAAAACCTAGAAGCCCAAATGTCCATCAGTATAAGAATGAATCAATTATGGTATAGTCTCATAACAGAATACTACACAGTAATTAAAACAAAACACCTAATGATACTTGCCACAAAATGGATGACTATTACAGACATTATATTGATGCATTTATATGAAGTTTAAGGTCAGGTATAATGATAGAAGACAGAACAGTGATTACCTGTTGACGGTGGTATTGACTAGGAAGGGGCATGAGGAGACCTTCTGGAGAGATGGTAATAGAATGTTCTATAAATTTATATGGACAGTGGTTTCATGGCTCCTATAGCGAATACAGATAACTCTTTTGAGTTTTGCTGCAAAGCAGAGAATCAGGGCAGTCAGTAGCTGGCAGAGAAAGTGGGGTTAGAAGTTTCCTGGAAAATGGGGAAATAACCTATTTTTATGTTCATAGGAATATACTTACGTAGCAAGGTACAACTGATGATGATGAGAGGATGATGAAGTCATGTCAGGGTGGGAGGGGAGGAGATGTTTGGCCATGTGGGGGAATGGGAAGTTTTAATGTAGCCGATAAGAAGCCAGTAATTGTATAGGTGGGTGGATGTTGTGATTGGAGCCTGGGATAGTCCTCTTCTGATTGTCTCCATTTTCTCATAGAAGTAGGATGCAAAACTGTCAAAGTGAGGACTGAGAAAGTGACTTAGAAGTATGAGAAGAGAGAAGGGGAAATAATCAAGGAAGTAGCACAGTGAATGGACCAGAAGTCTATATAACAATGAGGTAAAGTAGCATTGTGGCTCACTTAAGGTTACGGTAATGAATTTAGTTACGGTGGTTGTGTTTTCCGCCGGTTATGTCCAGCTACACAGGTGCAAGCACCTGAAAGGTGGAGCAATGGATTTAACTGGCTTTGTAGTTTTGCCAGAGTAAGTGTAAATTTTGGGAGTGAGAACATATGTACCTGGAAATCTTATTTTTACCAGTTGTGGCATAATTAGTGTTAGCCTTTTTCCATGGGCAAAACTAGAAGATAATCTTAAATATTTTAAAATGAGTTCATATTAATAATTTCTATTTAATATTATAGGGATATTTCTGAACTTTTGGTTTTACAGCTGTATCTCTTTTCTCTGGCAGTGAAACTCTTGGGTCCTGATTAATTCTAATACCACTATTACTATCAGCAATAAAATGACCTAGTTAAGTTTTAAGATTTCTCTGCAATCATTTTTGTTTTTAGAATATATCCTGTTAAGGATGTACAGATGGAATATTACGTTCAACATTCACTTGGGATAATTATTTTCTCTGTATGGGTCCTACCCATTATGAAATAAGAGTTAATTGCTGGAGATAAATTTGGATGTTTACATTTCATATGCCTATTTTTTTTTTTAAACAAAACACATTGGTAAAAGAAAGTCAAAACTATATAAAAGGTTATACTCAGAGCAGTCTTGCTTCTATCCCTCTCTCCCCATGCCCTCTTTGCCCCTTACAGGTAACTGTTTCATTACTCTGTAAAGCAAAGAATTAAACATTTATCCTTATCTTTGGGGAAGAATTAATTTATCTCCTGCTGATGAGGGAAATTTGTTCTTTATAGAAAAATGTCAGCTAATAAATGTAGAAATTATTCTATTGAAAAAAAATTTCTGCAAATCTGAAATAATTTAGACAAGGATATTAAACCATTGGGTAAAAAGTTCTTGAAGATGATATTGGCACAGAACCAAAGTATCATCTCACAGGTTACTTGCTTATTGCAAAGGAAAAACATATCTTACAATTGAGAGATCTGGCATTGTAGCATCTTAGCCACATGATCAAATTTGACATTATGTGCTCACTGATGGGATGCAATACAAAATACACAGCATTTAACCATGAAGCACTCTTGACAAAAAAAAGTTTAACATGATTTAGCCAAATCTCTGGGCTAAACTTCCATGTAATGGAAATATCGATGATAAAAGAACAAGTTAAACAATCAGACAAATCCAGAGTGTGGGCCATCCTACAAGACAACTGATCTGATTTCTTCGAATAGGCAATGTCAAGGGGGGAAAGTGGCAGAGCTGTTCTAGGTTAAAAGAGAATAAATGAGACTAGGTTTAAAAAACACAATAATATGACTCACACAGTAAGGTATACAAACCAGGTACAAAAAGTGCAACATTTTGTGACATTAAGCAACTCATTATTACTCTTAACATGTGTGTGTAAAAAGGAAAAGTAACACATGTGAAGTATATTACTGATGTTTTGAACTGGCAACAAGATGGACATTGAACATTAGAACTGCAACACGTTTTATTTATATAAACCATTTAATAACATTTCATTAAAGTTTCAAAACACTAAAATTTTTTAAATTTTTATTTAAAATTGAGACATTAGATTTGTATTTTGCCTTTGAGTTTTAATAATTTTGAATATTTAAGACAACTATTTTGAAAACAAAAATATTTTTCATATTTATTTTATTTTACTTTTTGATGAAATATATTTAAATATACATGTGGAATACATTTTTAAATAATTCATAGCACTGCCAACAGAGATTATGAGAAAATTCTTATTATAAGAATGTAATTAATAATTTTGCTAGAATGAAGGCAAGACAAATAAGAAAGCTTCTTCAAATAAAGATTTGAAAAGAAAAAATAAGCACAGTGGAAGAATAGCCAAATACATGGAGAATAGGATCAAAGTAAATAGTATTCCTGATGGAGACCTGAACAAAAGAAACAGAAGCATTAATCAAAGATAGATATCTTTATCACTCACCGAAACATTGCTGTTCAACACCCAGAAATGTGCAATAATTAAATTCATTATCTTTGACATTTATTTTGTCATTTAAAAATCATAATGCTACACATCTTTTTCAATGTTATTGTAATGAAAATGTATTTGCCAAGGTAAAAGGGTGGAATACATTTTTAATTTGTTAGCTTGATTCCAACAATTTAAATATTGAGACATTATATGTGGATCTCCATCTGAACTCTTGCCTTGGGCCCTGTAAATATTAGGGGTAGGCCTGACTGCAATTTTAAATAGCAAGAAATATTAAGCAATATCTATCAAGTTTTCAAAGAGAATATCCTGTAACACTAGAATGTTAAACCATTGATACCTATTCAGGTTCCCTTTATATGTAAAAAGAAAACAAACAGATCATTTCAGCTGTGCAAAGGCTGAGACAGTATACCATCAATGAATCCTTGGAAAAGTCACATAAAGATGTCTACCAAATGATCCAGAATTAAGAGCTCTTTCAAGATTGGGAGATTTCTGGGAAGATAGAAGTGTAAATGCATTCCTACTGCTCAGCTCTTAACTCCAGCCCAAATACCAACTACCTCCCCTGAGTAGGAAGGCCGAGTATATGAGCTAAACCTCAAGTCTGCTCAGATGTCTTCAGAGAGTGAACTCAGGACTTACCCTTCCAAGCCAGATGACACCTGGGGGTCTTGTAGAAAGAGCAAGAGCCCTGCGATGAGGATTGACAAGTCACTGATAAATGGTATCAGATCTTATGACTATTCCTTTTCACATCTCTGGTCCTTGGTGAAAAGTGTGAACTGATAGGCTGACTGAATCCTTCCTGCCCCAGAATCTGAGAAGTCAAGGGAGCAGAGTTCTCAGTAGGAGATAAACAACCTTCTGGCTTGAGTACTAGCAGGTGACAAGACAGAAAATGCCAGTGCGTCTCATAATTAGTGGGGTTACACTAGAGGTACACCAGCAGCAGACTTGGGCCCTGAGCAAGGGGGGAGCCCTGCAGAGGCAAAGGAAAATACCAAGGCCCCTCACCTAGCAGCCTGAGGGAGGAAGGGCAAGCAGAAGACCCAGAACCAAGATCATCTCCTGAAACTGAACTACTCAAGGGCAAAGACGCCACCTTAAACATACAAAATGAAAGTGTGTAAGGAAATCTGATTATAAATCACAAACCGTGGATCTTAAATTTTTTAATTAAGTAGATAAATCCAAGCATTGAAAGATTACTATTTTGACATCCATTAATTAAAAATCAAATCAGAGGCCTGTCTCAAAACATTCAGCAAGCAAGCAAAAGAATGGAACTTGAGAGAAAAGATGACAACTAACCTGTACAGATCCAAGGACATCTCTCATAAAAAACAAACGAACAAACACCACAGGAGTGCCAGCAGAAGTTAATGAAATATAGATGAAGAAAAGTGATAATTAAACAAATTAATAGAAGGAAACTTAAATCTGTAGATTGAAGGGGTGAGGAGCCCGTTAGGATTGTTTGAGAAAAATATACACACCTAGATTAGCTTCATAAAACCCCCTATTTCAAGAATAAAATCACACAAGCTTCTAGGCTGAGAGAAAAAGAGAAAAAGAACCATCTCCTCACCCCATTCCCCCCAAAGATCAGTACTGAATTTTCTTACAGATCTCTAACATACAGGATAAAGTCAGCTTAGCTTCTTTCTTAATCAAATTTGAGTCTTTTCTTCAGTATGTTGCTAAAATGGTTTAGATAGCTGGTATAGTCTCTGAAAATTTCCCTACCTGGGAATATTTTTTCACGCAGATATAAGTGACGGATATGTTTCCTGGGAAACAGACACTTGTATAGTACGTAGCGTGCCAGGTACTGCTCTGAGCACTTCAGAAGTAGTAACTCTCTTAATCCTCATAATGACCCATGAGGTAGATGCTGTTATAATTCCTATTTTACAGATGAGAAATGAAAGTACAGAGAGGTTAAAAAGCTCGCCCAAAGTCACAAGCTGGTAAGCTGCAAAATCTTCTCTGCTGTGATCAGCCAATGTGCAATATATTAAAAGCCACGCAGAATAGAGAGACATTATATAAAAAGTAGCAGTTCATGCAGATACAATGGTTATAAATCTGTAAGCACTAACAACATATATAGATTTGACTTCAAAAAAGTTCAATTTGTAGATGACACTAAGCACCAAAACTCAAGTCATGAAACGATGTACTTGTAAAAGTATTTATAAGGCAAAACAAATAGTTAAATAACTCTTAGAAAACAGCAAAATGACAGCAAAATGGACTAGGGCTATAAATACGCAGAAAAGTAAATATTAATAAGCCAAAGAGTAAATCCAAATACACATATGAAACTATTTTCAAAACATTACAGAGACATATCACTTTACATCCATCAGATCGTCAAGAATTAAGGGCCTGTTAACACCTTACCAGGCTCTGGATGACAAGGCTTGTTGTAAGCTAGCCCTAGACTAACTACCTCTTCTGACCGCCCTTTCCACTTTTTTCTATCACTCTCCCGAAGTCACAGTACCTAGGTAGTCATCTTCAAACACAAAACACACTGTCCCCTCTGCCTGAAACATTCTCTCCTTAGATAATACCATGCCTGCTTTCACGCAAATCTTTACCCAAAAGTCAACTGCTCAGAAATTGGTCCCATCACCCAATTTAATATAGAATCCCTGTCCCATAATGCTCCATATCTGCTTATCTTACTTTATTTTCCTTTAGAACCCTTATCAATTACCTAGTGTAACTGTTTGTTTTATTGTATTTGTACAATATTTATTAGCTTATATTAGTTTTAATGTGTTTGTTCCTTGCCCGTCTCCCCCAGTAGACTCTAAACTCCATGAGCGCAGGAACTTTTTCATTCGAGTGCATGAAATAGTATAAGACACATGGCAGAGATACTTAATAAATATTTGCTGAATGACAATGAGCAAACACCTAACACTAGTAAAGGTACTAATCAAATGGGACTCTTCTACACTTGTGGGGATATGTGGATTTTAACAGCATGTTTGAATTATGTAAAATTATGCATGTATAGGACAGCAATGGGTCACCACCCCTATAACCTAAATAAAGCTCCAAAATATAAGGACATGTGCACAAGAAAGATGTCTATAATGGCAATACTTGTAGAGGAAAAAAACTAGAATATGAATGCTCATCAATAAGGATATGGTTGAATAAATCGTGGCACATACACAGCATAGATTGTGCAGGCTTTACAGTAACTGAAATGAGATCTGTGCCTGTTGACTTAGGAGGATTTGTACTACATAGTAAGCAAGAAAGGCAAAATTCAGATAAATATATATAATGTGAGTCCATATTCTAAAACAATGACTAAACCTCCACTCTATACGTGGGTACATATTTAAGCAGAGGGAGGAGTATCAGATTTTTAATAATAGTTATGTGGGATCTGGAAATGGTAAGGAAAAAATAAATTCTTTTGAAAAATGTCCACAACAAAATAAACACAAGACATGGACCCCTTATGTACAATTTTATACGTGACAAATACTGTAGATTGTCTAACAACCATTCTCCATCATTCTTTCTTGCTATCAAAGTCTACCTCTCAATATAGAAGCAGAAAATGCCAGAAGAACTCTTTCCCAACTTCCCTTGCAGATGAGACATGACCATGTAACCTGACAAATAGAATACAAAAATCTGCTAGGGTCTCCTGGGAAACACCTCTTTTCTCCTTAAAAACAGAGACACAAGGAGTACTACTTTTCCCTTTTTTCCTGTGTTTGAACATATTTATCTGAGGAAGTTATGGCTCCAAATGTGAGAGCTACCTTGTGAATATAATAGAAAAGCCAAGAAAATCAAGAGAAGCCAGTCCAAAGCCCTGACTTGACTAAGAGGCTGTAAATCCTGTAACTGTCAACATCTAGTCTTCTTGTTATGTTGCAGACTTAATAAACTTCTAATGTTGACATTACTTTTAGTCTAATATTTGGGTCAACTGCAGCCCAACACATTAACTAGCTATGTTTATGTGATTATGAATACACGAAAATTTGATCAAAATAGTAACCGTGGTCTTCATACGTTGATAAAATTGTTTGGATTTTAATAACCAAATATCATTTATACAGTCAGATCAAATAATAAAGCTGATTTTATTATTTTTAAAATGATGACTTTGAGGTCAGGCAGTAGCTAAGACAAAACAGAGAAATATTTAGATGCTGTAAATGTGATTATAAAACACAGGGCAAATTGTCAAAATTACTACTCATGAGAAAACAGACACTGTAATAAAAGTACTGAAGCAATCTAGCTTTTTCAAAAGACTAAACAGTAAGAGTTGAACCATTTTCTTAAACCACAGGGGCTAAAAATATTACATGTTATGGAATGGTTAACACTGACAGAGAACGAAGAATACAAGGATGTTTGGAAACTTAAGATATCGACTACAAGAATCAAAAATAAAATACACATTTTATAAAGACAAAATCAAATAATTTAAAGCAAAACACTGAAAAAAGTAGCAATCAAGCATTAAAAAAAAACCTACAAGATACCTATCACTGAAGATATAAATTATAACAATAATCTTCTGTATTAAAGACAGAGGATCTCAGAAAGGATTAAAAATGACCGAATCTGGATTCCAATTGGAAATAATAGGCTGAGAATAAATTTAACTCCCTTCCTTCCCATAATCTTAATGAAATAACAGTGAAGAGGAATTGGGCCTCTGATGTGAAATAGCTTTGCAAATCAGCATCTTTCCCTCTCTTCCAGGCAACTGGTCAAAAGCAACAATATAGGGAAAGGGAAATCCTGTGACCTTTCTCATTGAAATATAGGAGAGGTATAATCCATAGACACCAAATCACAGTTGTTCTGCCCAAAGCACCTGAGACCGTACAGAAGAAATCAGTAAGATAGCCCAGTGGTGACAGGTCTCAGAGCGCAGTAGCCAAGATACACTTGCACCCTAAAATGCATGTCCTTGACAACAGCCAGTGCAAGAACTAAGTGAGGCAAAGAGAGTAAATAGCTGAGGTGGTATCAACAAGGCCCAGCAACAGAAAATGCGAGAAATGCCAGAAAAGTACACTTACATTTCAATTCACTAAATAACTATTTTAAAAGAGTACATCAAAAATACTACCAGAAATGAAATGAAAAAGAAAACAGCAAAAGTGATCAGCAAATGAATACTCCTTCAGAGAATATGAAAATTATAGTAAAAAAGAATAAAATGGTTATTTTCTTCAGGTTATTCTGGTAGCAACTGAAACCCGACTAACTTAAGTAAAAAAAGGGAGAGGGGATTTATTTGTTCACAGAATGTAGAAATCATTGAACAAAAATTATGAAGAGCAGGGAAATACACAGGCTTCAGGAACTGGAAGCAGGAACCCAAAGACACCAGGTCTCACATTCTTCTTGAATCTGTGGTGAGTGCACGTGTGCAAGCACGCGCACACACACACACACACACACACACACAGCCCTTACAATATATTCAGTATCACTCGAAATAAGAGAACATTAAAACTATACCAAAATAGCATTTCTTCTCTTTCTGTTGGCAAATGCTAAAATATTAACATACTGTCGATGAGGCCATAGGGAAACCGGCACTCTCATACACTGCATGTGGCAATGCACACTGACTGATATAAACCTTAGGGACTAATAAAATTACATACACACTTACCTTTTAAGCAAACAATCCCATTTCTAGTTGCTTAACCTGAAGATACATGAAAATTTAGCTATACAAGATTATTCATTGCAGCACTGTTTGTAATTGCATATATTGGCACGCATATAGTGATATACTCATATAGCAGAGTGGTTGAATAAACTATGGGACAGACAATGGGGTACCTTGTAGCTGTAAATAAGATCTCTGTGAACTGATGTGGAACAATTTCCAGAACACATTGTCAGGTAAAATAAAGTACCAAAGACGTCTGTAGTATGTTACTCTTGGTGTAAGAAAGAAGAGGAAATACGAAAATATACGTGTATCTACCCTTTTGTGCAAAAATAAAGGAAAAGACCCAGAAGACGCAGGAGTTTGGTTACCTACAGGAAGCGGGTAGGAATGGGGTAGAAAAGACAGAAGGAATTGGGGGAGGGGAGGACCTCATTTTTCTGAGTATAACTTTATAAATGATTCTGACTTTTGGAATCATGTTCATGTTTTATACATGCAAAGAAAAAGCAAGGGAAGGAGGGAGAGGGGAAAAGAGAAGACAGAAGGGGAAAAGAATGGAAGAAAAAAAGGAGGAAAAGGAAAAGGGAAAGGAAGGGAAGAAAAGGAGAGGACAAAAGAAAAAAGGAAAAGAAAAAAGAAAAGGGCAAGGAAGGAGAAAAATAAGAAACGATACGGGCAAGGTGACCTAAAATAAAATACGAACAGAAACAAATGAACAAAATGATATTTCAAACAATAACATAGCTACACTGAAGGAACTGACATTTTGAAAACAGTATCTGAACTAAATGCCCTAAATCTAGACAAAATGAATGCTAAAAATATCTTGAATTCTTAGGTTTCTTTTTTGCAAAGACATAGGCTAGCAATTATGAAACTATTTTCTATTTATTCTAGGATTGAACAAGTAAATATATTGGTGACATCCTGCTTTCTCACTACACACAGAAAAGAATTTCACATATGGACAGAAGAGAAAGAGCCCTGTGATGTTGGGTTGGAATTAAAGAGATATCAGTGTCAATTCAGGGGTTTAAGGTATAAATTATAGAAATACGGATGTGTGTATGTATGTATGCATCAATTTCCTAGCTCTGCTGTGAGAACTTAGAAGCAATGACACCCTGGTAGCGATGAATATACCAACTGCCCAGATCTTGGTTACTAAATTCCATTCTCCATTAAAGGAATCAGGGCTCCATGGACATACCGTGTTTCCCCGAAAATAAGACCTAGCTGGACCATCAGCTCTAAAGCGTCTTTTGGAGCAAAAATTAATATAAGACCCAGTATTATATTATATATTATATAAGACCCGGTCTTATTTTAATATAAGAACGGGTCTTATATATTTTTAATATATTACATAATTATATATATTATATATATAATGTATATATTTTTTTGCTCCAAAAGATTCATTAGAGCTGATGGTCCGACTACATCTTATTTTTGGGGAAACATGGTATCACCGACTTCAGGGCTGAAGAAGAGAGTACGAGTCAAGATATGCCTGGGACTTACTTTTGTACCCTCAAAGTCAATTCCATCAAGGAATGATGCTATTATGTCAAAAGGACAAGCAGCCAGCTTGAAGGGGCTCTCAATGGCCAAATTTGGGACACTATGAACATCAAAATAATGACGGTAAAGGATTATCATCAATTGAATAAAATAGAAACTGAGTCCACCCTGAAATTAATTATATAAATAAGCAGCTCTTCCTTACAATAGGAAATCAACTAATACAGAAGGACGATGGAAGTAGAAAAATCACCATTTGGCAATCAAAACTGAAGGCCATCAGTGAGTACTAAAAATTTGTGGGTAAATTAGTACAGAAACAGAAGTTCTGCTACAAGATACTTATTAACTACAAAGGGAAAATTAGTATATTTATAATGGAGAAACCCACAGACATCACCTTAATTGAGTGATCAGTTAACATCACCAGTAATGCAACCAATTGGTATCGTGTGCTCCCTGGCATGACTGATGCCCTAAGAAAACCACTTCTGTTCTTGCCAAAAAATTCATGTTAACCTGATTCTGATCACAAAAAAACACTACTTAAACCCAAACTAAGAAATATTCTACAAAATATTGGCACGTACTCTTCAAACATGTTCAAAAAAAAAGAGGACTTGAGGACTGTTCCAGATTAAAGTAAATTAACAGGATGACAACTGAATGCAATGTATAAACAGGTTTCCATTTCCTATCAAGGAAATTATTGGGACAGATTGTAAAATGTGAATATCTATAGATTATTCTATTGTATTCATACTAATTTCCTGATTCTGACCATGGTATTATGCTTATGTAAGAGAATGTCCTTCCTTTTAGGAAATATGCACTAAATATTTTAGGAAACACACACTGAAGTATTTAGGGCAAAGAAGAATGTCAGCTTATTCTCAAACGATCTAGAAAAAAAATTTAGACAGATACAGTAAATGTGCTAAAATGGTAACATTTGATGAAGCTGGGTGAAGGGTATATGAATATTCTTTGTAATATTCTCACAACTTTTCTGTAACTTTGAATCTATGCCAAAATAAAGTTAAAAAAAAAAAGCTTATCTGGAGTTCACACATAAGATACTCTACTATCTGGATGGAACCTACTATTTATGATTCTAACCTACACTAAAGCCATATGGACTTCAGGAAGTGGAGAGAAGCAATAGTTCTTAGAGGGAAGGGGTCCAGGAAAGGTAACAATAGTGATGTCTACTGCAAAGAGAAATATTAGCCATTTCTCTATATGATATAGCATGCAATTAACAATGAAATTGTCACCTTCTAGCAACAAATAACTGCATTAAATTGTATAAGGCAAAAACTGTTAAAAATACAAGGGGAAAATGAACTCATCTACAATCTATTAGAACAAAAGCTTCATCAGGTGAGTTTTTGTTCTGCTTTGTTATTAGTGTTAACTAGCCTGGCATATAGCACACATTTAATAAATGCATTTAAACATTTACATTATACAAACTTACAGACTATAATCATCATGAGGGTGGAACCACGTCTATTTTGTTCTCCAGACTATTCAATACTTAGCAATGGCTAGTACATAATAGGTTCTCAATAAATATTTGTTGCATGGCTAAATACGGTTTGTTCTTTTATACCTGTGGAGACTGAGTAGTAAGAAATGTCTTTAAGAATAGAATTCCAGTGGAACAAAAATATTAATGTACATAATCTCTACCTACTTTTTAAATTTATAACCTGATACCACACTTGGGTAAGAGGAATATAGGCTCTTTTGTTACACAAAGGTAAGTATTCATGTTATTATAGATGATGTGAGTTTACTGTAATGAATTGTGTGACCTTAAATGGGCAATTAGTCTTGCAATGTAATTACTGCACCCCATCAAAAGAACACACATAGTCCATCTAAAGAGTACCTACCTAAAACCAGCATTACTTCTTTTGGCAAAAATTAATAAAATATAATAAGACCAGGTCTTTAAATATAAATGTAATATAATACTGGGTCTTATATTAATTTTTGCTCCAAAGGACGCATTAGAGGTGATTGTCTGGCTAGGTCTTATTTTCGGGGAAATGGTATTTAACTTATTAAGAGTTAACAGTGCCATATGGAAAGATAACTCATTCAGTTATCTAGAAATATATTTTATATTTATGTTAGATTAAAAGTTAAATCATGCTAAGTGAAGTAAATCAGAGAACGACAAATACGATTTTACTTACACCTGGAATCTAAAAAACAAAATAAAAAGAAACTCAGGTACAGACAACAAACTGATGGTTATCAGATGGGAAGTTGCGGGGCTGGATGAAAAAGGTGAAGGGACTAAGTAGTACCAATTGGCAGTTAGAAAACAGTCAAAGACAGGGATGTAAAGTATAGCTTTACAAAGTACAGGAATACCGTCAATAATACTGTAATAACTATACGTGGTGTTAGGTAGGTGCAAGACAGATCGGGTGGGATCATTTCATGTTACATTAAATGTCTAACCACTACACTGAATACCTGAAACTAATGTTAATACTGAATGTCAACTGTAATTGAAAAATTAAAATAAAAAAATAAAGAGGAAAAGAGTTAATCAACTGTAAATAAACAATGGAGGCTTTAAAGAGACATTTTTATAGCAATGTGGGCAACTGGTTTTAAATTGCTCTATAATTTTAATAGGATCCCATTACCAAGGGTACTTTTCATGGTATTTTTTTAAATTGTGACTGACTAGGTGAAGATGGAGACCAGAATAAAAAAAGAATTAGACTAGCATAGGAAAATATCAGAATGCATTCCCATATTGTAAAGTTGAGTATATCTTTATGAAACTCGTTTTGGTATACACATAAACTGAGCCACAATGTAAAGCTTACTTTTTATTATAGGTTGCAGTAAGAATATTTTGAAAAATGTTTTTTATGCTCTTTCAGTAGAACCTAGAACCATCTCTGCAGATTTGGTGACATTCCATTCAGGTACATGTCTTTATCAAGCTCAACTTTCACAAAAAGAACGGCAATCTTATTCTAAACTCTGCCCTTAATGCATATGATTACACACATAACTAGTTCTTTAGACACTTGTCAAAAAGTGAAACTTGCTACTTAAAACTTATTAAAAAGCACCAATCTAAAGGACTGGCTCTCACTGGGCACAATACCACTGGTATTATTAGGGATGAGCAATACACAGATAGATGCACACACCTCAGAGCCAGTATCCCAAATGACATTCAAATATCATGCCAAACATATAAAATTTTTAAAAATCCGTAATATTGAAATTTTTGAGCCTGTATTATCTAACATTATTTAACACCAAGTAATTTTTGCAAAAATTTAATATACTCTGAATTTTCCAGAAATACATGAAAATTTAGAAAAGATATACTTTCTATCCAAATTCTGTTAAGTCTATTGTTCACCATTTCAGAGTAACTTAATAGTTGTTACATTCACACTGATACTAGTGTAGGTTCAATTATCAGACTACTTCATTATGTAGTTACACATGGGCTACAGTAATTTTACTAAAACCTACTTCCTTCTAATTTCCCCTTATTATCCTATTATCTCTATTACTCTCTAGTTAAGCAATTTGTTAATATTTTTTTATTTAAAAAAGTGGCTAAGCAAGTTGTATTACCAATTAATTTCACTTCAGAATAATAAGCGTGTACAATGATACATTTGATTTTACATATGGGCTATTGTATCTGACAGATTTAAGAACCACTGATTTAAGGATTTATGCACCCCTTACCATCCTCTTAGATCAGAGGCCCATAATTTGGGAACACAAGGACACTTAGCCTAACGAATCTATGGAGTGGCTTCAGATCAACAGAATTTCCAAATAGTACATACAATTATATAAATACACACACACACACACACACACACACACACACACACACACAATATCAACCACCCTGGGGGGATAACGTTTAACTTTATTCCATCAAAACTGTTAGATTAAGAACCATCACATTATACTCTGCGACTGTATGGATCTCCAAGTATGGCCAAGACCCCCACCCAATTACATTTATGGAAATGTAATATGCATCACTTCACCTGACTGCACTAACTTTTAACTAACTTGAATAAATTTATACATATAATAGATAGCAAAACTAGAATCTGAACTCAGATTGTCTGACACCAAAGCATGTGTGTGCTTTTCTGGAGCAGGTGGTTTTTTTCTTTCATCTTACTGTGGAATATCTACTGGATACTGTCTTCCTTCGGCATAGCCTGTTAAATAACTTATAGCAAAAATTATGCCCAACAAATGGCAGTTGCCCAAGCATAGCATTAGCATTTCTGAATGACTTGCTTTTCCCTTTCGACTAGTCACTAGAATAGGCTTTATGGAATGCATTTTGCACAGTAACCTTACTTTTGGCTTAAACTTTTCTCACATTTTCTCCTTTTCTTTATTTTTTTACTTTCTGTAATAAAGGAACAAATAAATGCATATCACATGTAATACAGGAAATGTACTAAGAAGACAGTCCTACAGAGTGAGAACAAGCTTTGTTGCACAATTCAGAAACCACTTTGCAATCCTTTTTATAATTGCAAACACCAATTATCATTTTGATAACAAGTACATACACATAAGCTCCAGTATTTTCCAGTTTGAGAAAGCCCTGGTTACCTTGGCTTTCTTAAAAACAGTAAAAGAAGTCTTAACTTGCAGATAAACAATGAGCATTTGAAGACATGTGCAAAAAGTAGGGAGGTCAGGTATGATGTCTTTTAGTATCAGAAGCCAAACAGTAATGGGGACAAAGGAGAAACGGCAGTGTACTCAGACACTAAGTGGAAGGTCAGAGGAAGAAATAATGGATAATGATGTGAATCACTTAGTTGATTGTATTGATGACAAAACAACCAAGTGGAAATGGGGTTAGGGGGTTACTGAAAGGGAAATGGAAAGAGGATACGGTATTTGTTTTTTATCAACACTATCACTACAAAACATTTAGAGTAAGGAGCAGCAAACTTTTTCTATGAAGGGCCAGGTAATTAAGTTAGGCTTTGCAGGCCAGTTCCTGTCACAACTAGCCAACTCTGTCACTGCAGCACAAAAACCAGCCATGGACATACGTAAACAAATGGGTGAGGCTGTATTTTAATAAAACTTTATTTATAAAACAGAATGCAGGATAAATATGGCCTATGAACTAGAGTTTGCTGACCCCTGACAGAGGTCTAATAGGCAGGGAGAGGAAGGTCATGGCTGAAGACAAACAGTGACAGGATGGATAATCTAAGAACAGCAGAGATGGAGGATACAAACATTTAAAGACAGAATAAATAGCAACACTTTAAAAAAAACATGAAGAGGTAAATAATTAGTCATTTCCCGAAAGGAGAAAAGTGTGTAAAATAGGAACTTATGATTCCCTTAAATATCATTCTGGCTCAACTACAAATCCCTGTATTTGGAGAAGTGCAGGACGCTGCAAAATTTAAAGCCCCAAATGTGTATGAATGCATCAACACTCTGACCAAACAAGACAATGCAGAGCAGAGTCAAGCTGGACAAACCTCATGCCACACGTATCTTACAAAGTCCTCTAAGTCAAAGAAAATGTCAGGAATCACACACAAACCGTTCACCCAAAACAGAGTCAAAGGCTGAAGACAAAAATAAAGCAAAAAAATAACACCCTTATAAACAAAACAAATGCCAAGGTAAACTGGCTACACAGTATCAAGATGTGTCTGGGAAATGTTCTCATTTCAAAAATTGTGAAGTTCGTTACAACAAGGCTTAAAAACAAAACAAAGTCCAATATCACTGTATTTGATTCAAGCTTTTTCAATGTTTACAGGTAAAATAGAATTACTAGCGTATTGCTTGTCTTTGGGAAAAGTACAGTCTAGCAAATAAAACTATTTTACTTGTACTTATAACAATGTTGGCTCATTAAAATAAAGCAATTAAAACCCAATCAAAAAAAAAATCACGAGGGCCAAAACTGTAAAACTTATAAAGTAGCACTGTAGAACACAATTATAAAACTGATTTTGATTCATGTGTGTGAATTAAAACAATCTGGGTGTGGAAACGGTAGAGAATAAGTGCCACTTAGTACTGCTAGAGAAAAGCTGTTTTCTTTACACATACCAGTAAGTACAGTGCACGCAGATAAGACTACAACATGTACTGGAGGGCTGTAAAGGCAAAAAAAAAGAAAAAGGGGAGGGAGGAAAAGAGGAAGGGAGCAAGGGAGGGGGGAAGGAGAGGGAAAGGGAAAGACAGGCAGTTCTCCAATAAGGTATGCATTCATGTAACAGATCACTAGACAATTAACAAAAAAAAGTTCTATGTGCTTTGACATGTAAAATATCAACGATTATTAAATGAGAAAACAATGCTAGCAAAATTACATGTCCAAAGAAAAAAGTTATACACACATGCACACACACATATATCTGGTGTATGCACAGAAAATTTATAGACATTTACAAAAAATTTGAGTGGTACCTTGAAAAAGAGTAGGAAATTTTGAAGGAGACAGGAAATTTTCACCTTCTACTCTTCTGTAGTGAAAATACAATAAGCATATATATTATGTTTGGTTAAACATTAAAGAAAAAAGTCAATCAGTATTTTGGGAAAGTGGCTAAAGAGAGAATTTGCTATCTATAAAACCACACTAAGGCAGATATAATTACATTTAATGTTTCCCCATACTCAAAAAGGATGTTAAACAGTAAAATTTTTTAAAAGTACAATCACATAATGAAAAAAGAGCCACAAAACTTTACTTGGAAAAATCAAGAGTCCAGTAATTATAAAGTAGAAATTAAGTCATGCAAAAACTGTCATTTGCATGTGAGGGTTTGGCCGAGTCCTCCTATAATGTGATCTGTTTACATGCAATGTTAGAGCTCTAAAGGTCTTCAGAGCAAACAACCTCCTTTTGTCTTTACCTCTAAATGAATCCATAGAAATACAAACCCTAGGACTTCTATTTCAATAACAAAAAACTGTATGTAGAACCTTATGGACTTATTTTGAATGTCTGCTTTTAAAAGTTTAGAGCAGGGGCCAGTTCATTTTGTTTTCTGCTCACATCTAGAGCATACCATGTTTTCCGGAAAATAAGACTGGGTCTTATATTAATTTTTGCTCCATAAGATGCATTAGGGTATATTTTCAGGGGATGCCTTATTTTTTCATGTACAACAATCTACATTTATTCAGTCATGTCATCTTCTTCTGGAACATTGTCATAATGTTACTAAATGCATCAGTCTGGCTGACGATCTTAACTGGGGCTCATTTTCGGGGAAACACGGTAGTAAATAGAGGTACTCAATACATTATTTTTTGGGGGAAAAGGTAGGACTATAAGTGCATGTGAAATGAAAAACTATGAGGAATTACAGGTTCTAAAGGGGCGAAATTAAAATGCGAAAATTGGTTCAATTGAATTGGAAAAGACAGTCACATGATTGCATTCCCACAATTCCATTTTTTGCTTCTAGCAGTGGAAGAAACAGTCACAAGAATATTAAATTCTAAAACTACCTAAGGTACTAGGAAGGCTGCCTAATGCCAACTTTGCGATTTATAGCAAACAGGATACCACAGAATGTTACTTACTGAAAGATGCTACAGATAGGACTAAAATTTTGACACCAAGTCCATTAGTTGTGAGGAAATGAGAAGTGGAGTGATAACAAACCAGTTGCTTTAGGGATTAATGGGCCACTGAGCTGGCTTTGGCTATTAAGGAAAACCTAAGAGTAGTGTTTCTCAAACAAACTGCACTCTGTCAAAAACATACTTTTGCAAATATATTAAAAAAAATAATTTCTAGAAAAATGATCATACTTTAATGTCATAGCAATATAAAATTGCTGTATAAGTTGCTAGACACTCAATTTCTGTATTAGTCCACAGAGACACTGGATAGCACTGACCTATAGTGTTTAATGTAAATCTGACCTAAAATCTAGAGGGTCTGACTGAATGAGAAAATTCAGTTGTTTTCTTCTCCTACGCAACAATGAAGACAATCCATAATAATTAAAAAGTAGCATAGAGACTTGCCATTACCTTGTTTTAATTTTGAAACGTAACACTGCCTTAGTAAATTAAAATTATCCTTTTTAAATGTAAACTTTAGCATTTAAAAATCTCAACTCCTATCAACCTGAAAATTTTATTTTGCCGTATATCTTAGACAATAATAGGATATAGACACTTAAAATTGTTTATGAAAATATTCACTTCAACTATATGCCGATAAACTCCTTTACCTGTCTCCATATTCTCAAAACTACTCCCCCCAAATGATTAGTTTAGTTCATTGCCAACAGAGTGAGCCTAGGGAGACTCTCCACTTATTTTAAGTTTCATTACCTAAGGAAGTAAAATGAAATGTTTATATGCCTAGCCTATAAACTGACTACAATCTAGTACGATTTACTACAGCCTATCCGATAGGAGCTACAATATTGAGAGTATAATGTGATTTACAGGACTTCTGGAACCAAGTTTCCAGCATTCAAATCCACACTTTGCAACTTACGAGCTGTAAAGTGACTTAAATCCTCAGTTTGTTTCATTATCTGCAAAATAGGGATAATAGCACCTACATCAAAGGATTCCTGTCTAGGTTAAAGTGCATGTAAAGTGCTTAGAACACTGCTGGCAGATAGTAAATACTATGTAAGTGCTATGTAAGTGTTTTAATTATTGAATTCTGACATAGTATGCCTCAAACCCTTCTGTAGAATTGGGATTAACAATTAAATTGATTAAATGTAATATATCACACATCCCCACAATGAACTACTATTCATCTGTTAAAGATTATCTTCTCTATTATGAAAATATATTTATTTATAATATCCTGTTGGGTAGGGAGAAAAAAAGTTAGAAAATCATGTACAGTCTAATCTTACACTTAGAAAAGATGCTAATGAAATTATGAAAAGTTGAAAGTCACTGTAATCCTTAAGTGGCATGTGCCAAAAGTGACTCAGGTAATTTATAATTTCTCCCCACCAACTGGGAAAAAGACTCAAAATAAAACATTGTGATTCTAAAATAGCAATGATAAGAATAATCAGAGGCTATACATTAGGGTTTTTAAAAATTTAGAACTGTGTGCATTTAATGCATTACTCTTCCTTCACCCCTAAAAGCTGATGCTTCTTAAAATGGTCTGCATTTTAGAATTCAGGAAATAGAGCATTCATTTCTAATAGATATACTAACTCCAATCCCACTGACAACACACCACCACCAGTTTTAAGCTCTTGAAGTGCTTGCTCACGACTACACATATCAACACAGACAACAAATCACCTTAATCAATCACCCAAGCTTAAAAAGCAAATATTAGATAAACTAAGATTATAAACACAAGAGGCAATATTTCTAGAACACTGAACAAGAGGAGTTTGTGTATTGAGAGTACTCAGCTGACAGTTTGTGGTACCCTTTAAACTTTAAACTGTTTTAAAATTCTTCAATGAAATCAATACTATTAATTTCATGTTTATTTTTAATAGAATTTTTGTTAAGCTTTTCCATTTTTAAATGATTGAATTCATATTCACCATTTAAAGACAAATTTTCCTCTCAACTAATGATTTTCAGCCTACCTATAGTTCAGCTTACCCTTTTTTCTATGATAGCCATATTTCATTTCACAGTATTTGAAATATATAATTATGTATTATAGGCAAAATGTTTTCAAATTTGCTTTCAAATGATGACTACAAAAAGGGTAGATCAACTTTTCAAGTTTACATAAAACCATACTACACCAATTTACTAACATGTCTTCATATCTGTTTGTTCCATTCTATTTAGACAGCAACACTAACAAAATTCTTAATGCATATGCCCCTACCAACCTGTATTCTTTCCCTATGCTAATATTTTGACACTTACAAAACAGCATCTCAATTCAGCAACCAAGTTTTACAACTACTATTCCTACCAATCAAATGGTGATGCACCAAGATCACAATTCTCATAAGTTATAACATATTAAGAGTACATGATTGATCTGACTGAAGGACTATGCCTTACTTTATAAAAAACAAAGATAGCGACATCAAATTAATTCCATATATATGAGGCTACCTATTCAATTTATTAAAAATTAATAAACATAATAATCAAACCAGTGCTCCAAACTTATGCTGTTCACGGGGAAGACACTACAAGAGAAGGTACAATAGAGACTGCCTTGCAATAAGAAGTACAAATTCCTTCTATAGAGATGGAGAAATAAAAGGACAAATCTAGTTGTCTAAAAGACAATTCACTGTACACATTTTATTTACAGTTTTGTACACTGTCTTAATATGAATGGGACTGCTTTTCTATTTGAGCCATTTTTTAACCAAAGCAAAATAACCTACGTAATACAAAGTGTTAAAATACAACATAAAGATACAAAAAACAGATATACTAATTCTAATTAGGAATGTAATTATGATGTTACATTTTTTATAATCCACAATTACGTTCAGGAAATCACACAAACATAGATCACTGATTTGAATGAAATGCATAAATTTGTAGCAAAGCTTTGTAGTTATAAAAAAACAAAAAATTACCAAAGAATGCACAAAATTAATGTTTATTCCACCTTTGTGTCATATTCCTGGATCCTTCACCAATGTTACATGAGGAAAAAAACAAAAGCAAAAACAAATGAAAAACTGAAATCAGAATCACTAATGTTATCAAGTAGGGAAACAAATAAATTAAAATCTAGCAGCCATCAGCAAGAGTACAGCAAAGACAATGCTGTAAAAAGAAACAAAGAAAATTGCTAGAAAACTGTATGCATTGTACTCTTTCAAACCAGCAAAATATGCTCCTGCATACAATGGAACATAAACAGAATTCTTTTCCTGTAAGGTATAGAATGCAGGTTCTTTTTTAATATTGTGGATAAGTAAAATGTATTTGTAATGGTAATTCTACTAAGCTATTACAGAGTGGGCCAGGAACACATTTATGGATTCTGGGGATGATGTGTACGGTAATTCTTTGATTGGGAAAGTAGACACTCTAGCAAAAATTTTTTTAAAAATGAACACAGAAGTACAAGACAAAGGCGAATGAGACTTCTCTTATATCTTAGCAACATTTAGATGGAAATCAAATTTAAATGCAGTCCACTCTGCTTTTGAAGAGGCTTTGGTTCAGCTCCCAAATCTCGATTGCTTGACGCAGTCTCCTATGAGAATACTCAGAAGGTGTCTTCTTAAACAACAAACCTATTTTTAGTGGTGGAGCCGCTCTTAGTAGCTGTGTCTGCATGGGACTGATAACCAATTACTATCTTTGGAGGAAGTCCTAACCTTTCCTTGTATACCCTCCTAGAAGAAAAAGAAAAAAAGTGGCCATTAATTTTTATTCTCATTCTCTCTCTCTTTCTCACACACACACACATACACACACCAAATTCAGTATTAATATACTTTATATTAAAAAAAAAATACTTAGACTAGAGAGTGAAATAGGAAATTACACTTTTTCCTTTCAGCAAAATTTATTCTTCATTTTCATAATAATCTTAATCACTTAACCAGTATTTGAAAGGTTACTATGTATCACGTACTGTGATAATTATTAATAAATCAACAATAAGCAAAGCAGAGACAGTCCCTGGACTCGCTGTTCATAGTATTTTTGATTATTTACAAAGCAAGATTCACAAATACATATGGTGCAGCTATAACACATATAATTAAAATCAAAAACAAAATCCAATACATGAACATGTCTATTTTAATTCTCTGATCTAAAATGCTACAATATGTTTTATATATAAACCCTAGTAAATACTATTACGTTACTGCACAATTACATTTAGCATACCAATTACTGAAGGCAATCTATGATATTTTCAGGATAATTTAGAACATACATGATTTCTGCCTTATATACTAACTCTACAACCCAACTTTCAAATAAGATTTTAGGAACAAAATGTGATGAGTGCCAAAGAGGTTAAGTATAGGGGCTGTGATATTTTTAACAAGGAGAAGCTAATCTCATCTGTGAAATCAAAGAAATTTCCCCTTTAAAAATCATGAAACCAAAAGTATAATGCTAAGGTAGTGAAACACATCTGAAGGCTGAGGAACAAAACTAGGGCTGTGTGGCTACAGCTAATAAGAAAAGTAAGCATGAGAGCCACGGCGACAAGGTAAAATCGGGGCAGATCACAGCGAGTATCATAGGTGAAGTCAGGAATCTGGTTCTTTATTCTAAGAAAAAAATAGCAAAATTCCAAACCTAAACACCAAAATTAGATAAAAATAAAGGGATAAACATTTTCATGGAGCTAAATTCTCCAATATGACACTAAGACAGTTGTAGTCATAATCTACCCTTCGGAAGATTTCACTACTTCCCTCGATTAAGGCATCTAAAAATAATTTTATAACTAAAATTATAACCATTATCAGACTTAAATTATGATATAATGTATTCCTTTCAATTATACTTAATCGTTTAAAATGTCAGAAAGCAAGAGCACTGAGCCATGTAACTTGGATGGGTGGGGGAAACAAAAATCTGTCCTTGAAAAACTGAAGTAAAATGTTTTATAAAGATTTCAAAACTTTTAATATGGACGCAAATACAAAATATTCTGAGGAAAGAAAGTCATACTTAATTTCTTTAACTCATTTTCAAATAAATACGAATCTCCCACAATAACTTTTGATGCTGACAGAAAGATTAGGAGTATGATGACAAATCAACAGTCAACTCCTTTCTCTTGTAGAAACATTCTGTAGAACAAAACCTGGAAAATCCCCATGCCTTTTAAGTTAGAAAGGATTCTTAGGAGAATTTATAATGTCTAAAAAATCTTACACAAAGGGGCAGGCAAATCAGCATTTTATGACCTACGAGCAGTATTTAATTTTAGCACAAAATCTGAAATAAAATTTTATTAATGTAAATGTAGTAAGAAGAAAATCCTGATGTTTGGACAAAAGAAAAAACAGGCAATTTTTGCAAAGAATAATATTTACCAAAAAAAGTTTAAAGCTTACACATGTGCATTTTAACTATGGACAAAACCAAGATAGTGTCACTTAAATTGCAGTAAAAACTTTATGTACAGTGTACACACATGCACAAAACAGACATATAATATTCATTGAAAAACGTTCCATTATTATGAATATTGTACAGTAGCACATTTTTTTATTAGCACCTTTTTAAAGCAGAAAAAACTTATATTCTCATTTGATAAATAAAATGGCTACATGCTAAAGTAGGTAAGTGTTTATATAAATACAAGGAAAATAATGATCTTACAAATCCAAGTATTTCTAAAGCTATAAATAAAAGTAGCTTAAATAAAAGATAACTTCTGCATTTAGTTATCTTAATATTTTAAAAGAAATGCATAAACAGCAAAACTTACCCTATATGTGTAACAGCTTCTCTGTTTTCACACTCAGTAGTCCATATTGCTATCTTATCACCTTTAGTTCTAACATTAACAACAGCTCCACATACATCATCACTGTAGTCATCAAAAGATTCTCCAATAAGGCACAGCAGCTTAAAAACAAAACCCAATCCCTAATTACATCCAATAGATTATAAACAGCTTATTCAACTGCAGAGGTCTCTTATATATTTGTATATACAAAAAATGGAAAAACAGTTTTTAAATCAAGACCTGGCTTTCTGAATGTCTACATTATATTTACGTATATAGTGCTTTGTCTTGACTTGTAAAAAAATTCATTTGTTCCTTTGTTTCTTTAATATCAAGAACTGTGATATTTGTTTTAATGCTCTTGGCAAGTTGGGCAATTGATATCAGGACACGTATAAAAGGTGAGTTATTTTATTAATATTCACTTGTTATGCTGCTGCTTAGATTAATTACCTCTTGTTCTTATTTTTCATGAACACTTTGTTTTTTTAATTGCAATAAATATACATAACATAAAATTTACCATCTTAACCATTTTTAAGTGTATAGTTCAGCAGCATGAAGTATATTTACAACGTTGTGCAACCATTACCACTATCCATCTCTAATCCAGAACTTCTGTCATCTTGAAAAACTGAAATGGCTTTCTAATGTAGAATTCTAAAATGGCATTTATTGATAATCTCTCTCAAGAGCAAAATTAAGTCTCTTTTTTACAAAATAATATTTTGTAAAATTTAGATATTTTACTCAGAGATTTATTAATTGTTGAACTTAGTAACTGCTAACTATAAATACTGTGTCAAGCACTAGAGATGCAAAGAGACTATAATTCCTGCTCCTAAAAGGCTGGGGTTTAGAACCTTTCACTATAGAAAATGCCTATTATCTCATATTCAATGTATGTCTTACAAAGCCAAAAGTTCCAGGTTATGTCACAATAAATATGCTGAATATCAAGCTACAATTTCATTGTTTGCTTCATTGATCTAAGAAGTTTAGTATGCTAAACAATAACCTAAGAGGGTTGTGAAAACATACATTATACAAAATGTGAGGTTCTATAATTTTGAAGTTAATGAGCTTGCTGTGGAAGGTTGAGAGTCAACTGTCAATCATTTTACATCTGATTTGTAATGTGGTAGGGGGTTTCACTGTACTAGTATGGAAAATATACAGGATTCACATGATAGAATAAAATGAATTGCTCACTTTGATTTTCTAGAGTGGGCTTCCTTATCCCTCATTAAGTAACCAATGTAAAATGTAATGTAAATTAAGTTTTAGTATTCCAAAACTGATAATTTTAAAACCTTACTGTCTCTAGCCAAAAGCGATCGAGGTCACTTCGTCTCTGCTGTTTATTCAATGTAATTAGCCATCGTCCTCCTCGTTTGTTTTTCTCATCTTCCCACATAGGTTCAATACCATCCTACGAGGTTAGAAGACAATATTAGATAGTATTGTTACTTTAACTTGAGAGATCACTAGAAACAGGAAGCAACACCCTGTCAACTTTTGACTTCATTCCCCATAAAACTCATTGATGTAGTGGAAAAAAGCATACAGTAGGACTTAAGGCCAGAGACATGGAATTGCAGAATTAAATTCCTGACTTAGGTACTTATTAGCTGTCAAAGCTTGGGTTTTATTTAATTTAGAGGTTCTTAAACATTCCAAATAATGTAGCTTTGAGAAGCTACCTACACTTCTATACGTAGAAAATATATGCAAAATTTATGTACAGCTTATGCAATTTCAGCAAATTAGTGACTGCCCTACCTTCTATCATCTGACAAAACTATTTATAAATCTCAAGGATCCACATTAAGAATTCCTGACAAACTCTGGACGTCAGTCTACTCAAATATATAAAGAGACTGGACTGAAATCAATCATAGTATGTGCCCATTGAGTAACGCTCATTTAATTTCATTTATACTAAAATAGTACAAAATATATTTATGCTAACGCCTAATAAAGCTAATTTAATTTTTCTTCAAGCATTAGAACACTAACTATTTTAAGTTTGTGGCAAGATTTCTCAATGGGGCTGGCCCGGTGGCTCAGGTGGTTAGAGCTCCGTGCTCCTAACTCAGAAGGCTGCTGGTTCGATTCCCACATGGGCCAGTGGGCTCTCAACCACAAGGCTGCCGGTTCGATTCCCACATGGGCCAGTGGGCTCTCAACCATAAGGTTGCCGGTTCGATTCCTTGAGTCCCACAAGGGATGGTGGGCAGCGCCCCCTGCAACTAGCAACGGCAACTGGACCTGGAGCTGGGCTGTGCCCTCCACAACTAAGACTGAAGGGACAACAACTTGAAGCTGAAAGGCACCCTCCACAACTAAGACTGACAGGACAACAACTTGACTTGGAAAAAAGTCCTGGAAGTACACACTGTTCCCCAATACATTCCTGTTTCCCTTCCCCAATAAAATCTTAAAAAAAAAAGAAAAAAGATTTCTCAATGAATACCTGAACGGTCTAGTCTTATAAAAAATACGTGAAATCACCAATTAAGCATACCTTAAAAAGTGAGTAGTCACAGCCAGGCATTAAATTACTAGACAACTGGATATGGTTGTACAGACTAGGTAAAAGAAAAGGACAATTATAAACACAGAATATATAACATTGAGTTTAGGTGGTTATATCTACAGTTAGAAAACAAGATAAAAATAAAGATTTTCCTATAGTCAATTTCTGAAATGGACTAAACAGATCTTAATAATGGTCAGCTCAAGAATCAACATCTGATGATTTTCAAGAAAATAATTTTAATAATTTTATTGACAAAAATATATTTTGATGTATTAGCTCAATGCATACATAGGTACACATAAGAAACAGAATAGAGGTATGAGGTGGCTTTAAGTAGATGAAAAATTTATGAGTCTAATGAATTTTAAATACACAGAAAGACAAATCAAGAGAAAGCAAGATGAATTTTTTGACCATCAGCACTGCATGACTGAAATAAGCCAACATTATTATCCTTAAAGGTATCCAAGAGTGGAACAGACAATGGTTCCCAGATACCACAGACTGTTACTAGTCAGTGAGTATAATAATCATTTGGAGAGCTTTAAAAAACAAACAAAACCACATAAAACCACTAGCTCCAGGCCACACTCCTTCGGATTTTAAACCCTTAAATGTGGGGTGGAACTCTGGAATCTGTATTTCTAAATGTAATGGCGCATTTAACAGAATTTCACTACAGATTGGATGAATCCAAAAGGACTCAAGGGTTGTTTACTACTAAATTTGCCAGAAAAAAGTGAGACACTAAGAGGTGACTTAGATATTTACAAAAAGCTGAAGGATTCCTTCATAACTAAATTATGGTATGAAAATCTACTACATAATGACATTGCTTACACATAACTGAAGTGTAGGGCAATGGTTTAATTAGAAACACAATTATGTACACTGATGAAAGCCAAACTAAATAAATGCAAATCTGATTCAGTGGGAGAAATGGATCAAGACTCTTGCTCCTCCTCCATAGAGGGGAGACTTTTTATGTTTTAGAGGACTCTTGAATAAATTAGAGAAGAAACCCACGATGTTTTGATGAAGGACAAAACAGAATAACCCGTTAGACAACCAGACCTATGAATTACTGGGGGCTTAGATGTAGTTCTATTACTTAAAAAAAAAAAAAAAGTCAATGCTTTCAGTAAAAAGCGACCATTCAAAATGGCTAGCTCACAATTTATAGTTTTAATTATTCTATACTTTTTCTTTCAGTGATTCAAATGTATACTAAATACCTACTATGGGCACAGCATTAGAAATATACAGAAGAATTCTGCTCTGGAGGAAGTATACATATATAAATTTTCTGACCATAACCTGTTCTTTTGTGTGGGCAGAATACATTCAGGGGGTTACATTGAAACACAAGAGTAGCATCAATTATTCAGTGTATCTGAGATTCAAAAATATACCAGATGCAACAAATCAGAATATTTCAGATAACTGCCAGATAATTTACAGCTCTTAAAAATGTTTTTAACAAATTTTATCTTCCACGTTCTCAGTTTCTCCCTTAACATTTTCAAGTATGACATACTAAATTAACTTTGTTCTTAGAAAAAGACTTTACAATTTTATATTTTGAAGTCATACAAAGGTTTGACTCCCAATCTTAACTTTTTGCTAAACCTGAAACAACATCTTGAAAAAAAATTTCAACTATTCTTGAAGTTGATCACAAAGTATAATGAAATTAATAAAGGATCACTATAGAAACTCATCTTTGACAAACCCTGAATATTGAGCACTTCAGCCTTTGAAATCTTAGATTTTCTATAACAAGAAATCCCAAATGTTACTACTGAAAATAATTTGCAGAAATGAGGACCTAACAAAGCTCTGGAATATCCAATTATAGGGCAAATGTATCTAGGCAACCAAGAAAGGCGACAAGCTCCAAGAAGTTGTCAAAAGTTCTAGGGGCAATAAAGGATTCTCAAGCGAAGAATATGTCAGGACAAGGAATAGAGAACATGGAGGGCTAAAAGATGACAATTCTGAAGCTTTCTAAAACTGATGAGGAATAATCACCAATTCAAACAGTTGTTGAGGAGAGGGACAAACCAAAAGGTAATTTTATAGATGAATATTAACTTTTCGTCTTTATCTTCATTTTGTAAATGTGACTTAAAATGAAAAATTACACACTAATAAAACAAACACCCTAAAATGAATGGTTACTTACGCCCAAAAGTCTTCAACAGTATCAAACTTAGAGATCAGCCGAAGGTTTGCTTGCCAAGTTTTGCTTTTATCATTTTTAAAAAACCAGAGCGCCCATCTAAAAATAAAAAGTCAGTATGAAAAAATGGCAATATTACATCCACGTTCATTGCAGCATTCTTCACAATAGCCAAAAAGGGGAAGAAACACAAGTGTCCATTGACAGATGAATAATAAACAAAATGTGGTGGAAACATACAGTGTAACTAACATTAATCAGCATTAAAAAGAAAGGAAATTCCGACATTTGCTAAACATGGATGAACCTTGGGGATATTTTGTTAAGTGAAATAAACAAGTCCAAAAAGACAAATACTGATTCCTCTTGTATGAGGTACCTAGAGTCGTCAAATTCATAGACAGCAGAATGGTGGTTGCCAGGGGCGTGAGGGAAGGGGAATGGGGAGTTGTTTAACAGGTAGAGTTTTTGTTTTGCAAGATGAAAGGAGTTCCAGAGACTGAGTGCACAACCATGTGGATGCACTTTACTGAACTGTGCACTTAAAAGTTAAAATGGTAAATTTTATGTTTTGTGTATTTTACCAAAATTAAAAGTAAATAAGTAAAAAATTTTCAATGGTAGTTGTTAGTCAAGTGGCAGACAATAAATAGCATTCTCTATTTCTTTCATTTAAAATAGGTATGTATTTTGTGCCTAATACATAAGATTCTCCAGAGACCACTGGGGCTCATCCCTCAGGGGAACTTACAGAAATTTAGTAGAGGGATAATTACAGTGTGCTAACTGCTACAACAGTCAAGCACAGGTGCTTAAGAAAAACACAGCAAAAGCACTTAACCTGAAAGGAAAATGGGGAACAGCAAAGGTAAGTTTTCAGAGAAACCAAAGAATATAAGCCGAGAGGAAGAAATGGGAGTACTAGAAAGGGGAAAATTATTAAAAGTGACTGCTCACACACAAATGGGAAAACAAAAAAATAAAGGAATTTACTGAGTAATGCTACCACAGATATGTTCTGCAACAAGATGTGTGAGCTTCTGTATATCTGTATATACTTCTGTTTAAAAAAACGTTTTACTCTAATACCTTGAAGATAAACTCATGTCACATCAAAGTCACACTTAAATGTTGTCATCCCAAGATGATTCACCTTCAGTAGAATTGTATTCTCTGAATTATTATACCAAAAGTAATTCAAAAGGAAATTTCATTTTCGTATTGATAAAAATGTTGTCCGAAGACAAGGTTTCCAAATGGATGTAGTTCATTAACTCTATAACTAATGCTTGATAATCTCAGACAGAAAAATGAGGTATATCTTATCTACTTGATAATTTGTATTCACCAATCCACTATCAAAGAAAAAAATATAAAAGGCAAAGGCAGAAAATCTATTAAACACACACAAATATTATCCAGCTATAAAAAAGAAGAAAATCTTGCCATTTGCAACAACATGTATCCATCCGAGGGCATTATGCTAAGTGAAGTAAGTCAGACAAATACCATACAATCTCACATGTGGAATCTTAAAAAAGAGAGAAAGTTCATAGAGAACGGATTGGTGGTTGTGGGAGGGGGCAGTGGAGAAGGTCAAAAGGTACAAACTTCCAGTTATAAAATAAATCATGGGAATGTAATGTACATATTCGAAAGTTGCTAAGATAACAGATCTTAAACGTTCTCACCACAAGAAAAAAAAAACTTTGTAACTATGTTTGGTGATAAATGCTGGCTAGACTTACTGTTTTGATCATTTCACAATACATACAAAATACCAAATCATTATGTGGTACACCTGAAACTAATATACTAATGTTATATAATATGTCAACCACACCTCAATTTAAAAAATAAAATTAGTTCAGTCTTTTTCTTTACTTCATTCAGCCATTAAACACAAAAACATTTATTCCAAGAAAATAACTAATGACTAAGCAAAAATGTACAAGAATGCTCTTAATTTTGTAAAATTTGCAAACATGTTAAAGTGACTATCAACAGGGATTTTCAAATCAGCAGTTCTCAAAGTGTAGTTTGCAGACCACTAAGGGACCCCAAGACCCTTTCAGCAGCTCTGATGAGTAAAATCTATTTTCCTAATAATGTGAAAACATTATTTTATTTTCCATTGTGTTGACATTTACAGTAATGGTGCAAAAGCAATGATGGTGCTTTAGTAAGAATGATCCAGTGGCACCAAATTGTACGAATATCAACTGTAGCTTTTATTATTACCAACTAGCACAGTAACGTCAGTTTCAGTTAAGAATACCATTGATGAAGCAGTAAAAACCATTGCTTTCATTAAATTTCAATCTGTGTACATACGTTTTTCATATTCTGTACAAAAAATACATCTACTGCATACCAAAATACAATTCTTAGGCAATTGCATTTTGAAGTGAACTAGCCACTTTTTTCATGAAATTCCATTTTTACTTGAAAGAATGCCTGGCTGATAAACTATTGTTATTTCTTGAAAAACGAACAGAGTGAGCCTGTTGGTTAAAATTTGAACTTTCAGGAGAAAATCAGAATTTTGGAAAGCCTTGCATGTGTCACTGAAAGCCTGACAACTTATTAAAATGTAAGGACGTTTCTGATGAATTTAGAAGTGATATTAATAAATGTTATTGTTAGGCCGGCCCGGTGGCTCAGGTGGTTAGAGCTCCATGCTCCTAACTCTGAAGGCTGCGGGTTCGATTCCCACATTGGGCCAGTGGGCTCTCAACCATAAGGTTGCCAGTTCAATTGCTCGAGTCCCACAAGGGATGGTGGGCAGCGCCCCCTGCAACTAGCAACGGCAACTGGACCTGCAAGCTGAGCTGCGCCCTCTACAACTAAGACTGAAAGGAGAACAACTTGAAGCTGAACGGCACCCTCCACAACTAAGACTGAAAGGACAACAACTTGAAGCTGAACGGCACCCTCCACAACTAAGATTGAAAGCACAACAACTTGACTTGGAAAAAAGTCCTGGAAGTACACACTGTTCCCCAATAAAGTCCTGTTTCCTTTCCCCAATAAAATCTTAAAAAAAAAAAAAAAAAAGGAAGAACATTTAAAAAAAATCTAAGTGACTCTTTAAAAAAATAAATAAATGTTATTGTTTTCACACTGTATAATAAAACGTGTCGGTATTTGGGAGATCTACATAACTCATTGAACCAATATTTTCCAAATGACCAGTATATTGCAAACTTGTGTTATTGGTAAAAAAAAAAAAAGTCAATTTCAATTGCAAGATAGACCAACGGATTTTAATGTAACAAAGTAGGAAAAGTTCTTGGATATGGTTTCAGGCTCCACATTGCAACTAACCTGTAACATATCTAGTACCAAAGGAAAATATCCATAATTATTTTGAAAGACTTAAAAAGTTTTCCTCCCTTTTCCAACCAAGTAACTGTGTGAGGTCATATTTTCTTATACTTCGAAACAACTTATTTCCACAGCCTGGATGCAGAAGCAGCTATGAGAATCTAGCCAATTTCTAAGTCAGTCACTTGAAGAGATTCACAAAAATACAAAAATGCTCTTCTTCCCACTATATTTTACTTTGAATAATACTTTTTCATAAACCCATTTAACATGTAATGGATATTTTAACTGAATATATAATTTCAGTTTTCTCAGATTTATCTTCTAATATAAAAAATGAAAATAGATAAAAAATCTTCATAACCGAAGCTCTGTGGAATCCTCCATAATTTTTAAGAGTATAAATCAGTCATAAGTCCAAAAAATCTGAGAACTGCTGATTTAAAGGAAACAAAACATATTAATGCAAGAGACTACTACGCAGCTGTTAGGATAATTGTGTGGGTGGGTTCTCCTAAGACTGACATGAAACTCAGAAGCCATGAAAGGTGATATTTGACTACATGAAAATAAAAAGCCTCTAAAAAATAAGTCCATAGACAATGTTAAAAAACAAGCGATTTTGATAACTCCTTTTCAACCTAATTCTCCTCTTGAATAGGCTAGCGTCCATAATATACAATGCTTGGAAATAAACTCCAAAGGATAACCCAAGAGAAACAAAATAGACATAAGAACTAAGCAGACTGCCCACAGTCTGTTTAAAAACACAAATGCTCAATACGATTATGAAATTGTTTTGAAACTTCAATGAAAGAAATGTAAATTTAAAACAATAATAGTTTTCTCAAATCAGACTAGGACCAATTGAATTGGCAATAATTAGAAAGACTGAGTGTGGGCAAGGACATAAAAACCAGAAACCCTCAAACTGTTCAAAGTCCAAGCGGGTCAAGAACGATGATTTGGCAGTATCTTACCCTATATATTGGGTACAAAACATACATTATAGCACTGATTTGTAAATAGAAAAAAAAAAATCTACGTACCTATTTAATGTGAAGCCTGATAAAATCCATGACTTTATATTAATTTATTATAAGGCAGTAATTTAAAATAATAATGCAAAATCTGTACATACAGAGTTAATAGTATGGCCATGGTATAAAAAAAATATATATATGCACATTAAAAAGTTTTAGAAGAATACAAATCAAATTTAACACTGACCACTCGAGGAGCAGAGAAAAGAAAATGGGGAAGAGGGTATTTGAGAAAAGCACAGAACTTTTCCTTTATGTACTTGTACCCAGCGAATTTAATCATTATTATAATTATCAGAGGCTATTTTCAAGAATGCAAAATAAATTCTGCAGTATTTTTGAAAAGTAACTCATAAAACTACCAAAATGGGAACCATAAAGCATCTCAGAATACTTTTCCATACGATATTTATAACTTTAAGTAGAATTGGTAGATCTAAGACGACTCAGTATACCGACACTGTGCTTGCCTCGTCCCCTGAACACGTTAAAATTACAACTAAAATAAACAACAACCAACCTGAAGAACCAACTGAAGTCTAACTAAACAGAAGATTGTAACTAAGAATATAAAGAAGCCACATCAAAACTGGTAGGAGGGGTGCAGACATGAAACAAGCCAGCTGGAAACCTCTATGTGGCGTTTGAAAACTGAGAGGGCTATCTCCACCACAGAGGTTCCCCCCAGAGGAGTGAGGGACCCTGGCATCACACCAGGCTCCCCAGCCCAGAGTGCTGGTGCTGGGAAGAGGGGCCCCTACAACATCTGCCTGTGAATAACAATGGGGAGTCTGATCATCTGGGCGGGACAGAAGGCTGTGGGAAACCCAGATGTCCTCTTAAAGGGTCCATGCACAGACTCACTTGCTCACAGGCACTCACCCTGGGCTCGGGCAGAGAGACAGTGACTCCAGGGGCATCAGAGATATACAAGGAAAGACTGACCTGTGTGGCTTCAGGATGAGAATTCAAGGGATAGTTCCCTTGAATTGTGGGATTTTTCTCCCATGCAGCCAGCAGGCAGGTGCCATCTTTTCTGTGTTGACCCCTCCCCCCAACGCCATAGCCAAATCTCAAGCTGAGTTGGTCTGGTGAGGTCTGCTTGCTCCACCCTGGTGACTCAATGGGACCCCGCCCCACCCAACTCTATTTAACACAGAAGGCTTTATCAGTGGCTGAAGCTTATGGGAGCCAACCGCTGACAGCAAACCTGGACGTGTCCTGGCTTTTTGCAGAGCTACCCCAGGCCTGGTACTGATAGTAGCTGCCCTCGGTTCAAAGCATGGCCTCTCCCAGGCGCCTCCAGGTCCGGCACAGGCAGTGACCAACCGTGGACTGTTTTGTAGCTCCTAACCAGGTAGTCCCTGGCCAGTCACAGGCAGTGGCTGACCTTGGACTGCACTGGAGCCCCTCCCTAGAGTCCTTGAACCAACATACTTGGAGGTTGGCTTCACATCACAGCAGAGCACCACCCATTTAGCCCCACAAGAGGCACACATAAAGGGCGATCTCAACAAGCACCAGAGCCTGCTGGGGTAAATCCCACTCTATGGAATAAGCCCCTGCATAGCGGCCCATAAACTGTGATGTAACCAAACCCCACAGCCTCAGGGTCAATCCCACCCACTGATGTGCCAACAGCAAAAAAGGCTCAACTACAACAGGAGAGCACACAACCCACACAAGGGACACTCCTGGAGCACCTGGCACAGGTGACCAGGAAAACTGTTGCCTTACTGCATAAGGCCACCACTAAGACTGGGAGATGTAGCAGATCTACTTAATACATAGAAACAAACACAGAGAGGCATCCAAAATGAGGAAACAAAAGAATATGTCCCAAATTAAAGAACAGGAGAAAACTCCAGAAAAAGAACTAAATAAACTCGAGGCAAGCAACCAACCAGAGACAGAGTTCAAAACAATGGTTATAAGGATACTCAAGGAATTTAGTGAGAACTTCAACAAAGCGATAGTAAGCATAAAAAAGGACATAGAAACCATAAAAGAAAAGCAGTCACAAGTGAAGAATACAATAACTAAAATGAAGAACGTACTAGGAAGAATCACCAGCAAACTAGATGAAGCAGAGGATCAAATCAGTGATTTGGAAGACAAGGTAGCAGAAAACACCCACTTGGAACAGCAAAAAGAGAAAAGAATCCAAAAAACAAGAGGAGAGTTTAAGAGGCCTCTGGGACAACATCCAGCATCCCTACATTTGTATCAGGAGGAGAAGAGATAGAGCAAAGAATTTAAAACCTATTTGAAGAAATAATGACCAAAAACTTCCTTAACCTGAAAAATGAAATATACATACAAGCCTAGGGAGCACAGAGAATCCCAAAAAAGATGAACCCAAAGAAGCCAAAACCAAGACACATCATAATTAAAGTGCCAAATGTTAAAGACAAAGAAAGAATCTTAAAAACAGCAAGAGAAAAGCAGTTAGTTGCCTACAAAGGCGCTCCCATAAGACTGTCAGCTGATTTCTCAACAGAAACTTTGCAGGCCAGAAGGGATTGGCATGAAATATTCAAAGTCATAAAAAGCAAGGACCTACAACCAAGCTTACTCCACCCAGCAAGGTTATCATTTAGAATCAAAGCAGAAATAAAGAGCTTCCCAGACAAGAAAAAGCTAAAGGAGTTCATCATCACCAAACCAGAATCACAAGGAATTTTAGAGAGACTTAACATGGGGAAAAAAAAGATAAAAAATATGAATAATAAAATGACAATAACTGTGTAGCATGTATCAACACTTAGTTTAAATGTGAAGGGATTAAATGCTCCAATCAAAAGATAGGGTGGCTGAATGGACAAGAAAACAAGACCCTTATGTATGCTGCCTACAAAGGACTCACTTCAGATCAAAAAGCCCACACAGACCGAAAGTAAAGGAATGGGAAAAAAAAAAAAGCTGAAGTAGCAATACTTACACCTGACAAAATAGACTTTAAAACAAAAGCTATAACAAGAGACAAAGAAGGACCCAATAATCCCACTTCTGGGTATTTATCTGAAGAAACCCAAAACACTACTTCTAGAGGATGTGTGCATCATATGTTTATTGCAGCATTGTTTACAATGGCCAAGACGTGGAGGCAGCCTGCGTGTTTGTCAATGGAAAAATGGAAAAAGAGGTGGTACATGTATACAGTGGAATATTGCTCAGCCATGGAAGGGAATGGGTTCTTGTCATCTGTGGCAGCATGGATGGACTTGGAGGGTATTGTGCTGAGTGTCAGATAGAGAAAGACAAATGCAATGTGATTCTGTTTATATGTGGAATCTAAAGAACAAAATAAACAAAATAGAAATAAACTCACAGAAATAAACATTTTGATGGTTGTCAGATGGGAGGAGGGCTGCAAGGATGGATGAAAAGGGGGAAGGGATTAAGAAGGACAAGTTGGTAGTTACAAAATAGTGATAGGGATGTAAAGTCAAAACATAGAGAATATAGTCAATAATAATACACTAACTATGTATAGTGCAAGGTGGGTACTAGACTAGTCAGGGGGATCACCTCTTAAATTATATAAATGTCTAACCACTATACTGTGCAACTGAAAATTAATATAAAATTATATTGAATGTCAGCTGTAATTGAAAAACTAAAAAGGGGGGGAAGGTGAAGGGCAGTAAGAGATCCAACTTTCCAGGTATAAAACAAGTCAAGGGGATGTAATGTACAGCATGGGGAATACAGTCAATAATATTGTGACAGCATGGTACGGTGTCAGATGGTTGCTGGGCTTATCACTTCTTTAGGTATATGAATTTTGAATAACTATGGTGTACACCTGAAACTGATAAAATGTTGTATGTTAGCTATACTTTTTAAGAAAAATCTTTTTTAAAAAGAAGAAGAATAGAGAAATTATAGAGAAATTGAAATC
Organism: Rhinolophus ferrumequinum; assembly: GCF_004115265.2. NCBI lineage: Eukaryota > Metazoa > Chordata > Mammalia > Chiroptera > Rhinolophidae > Rhinolophus > Rhinolophus ferrumequinum. The sequence goes on from NC_046288.1 coordinate 50,623,479, forward strand.
CTCAGAGACTTCATTTTAGGATTTAATCAGTTTGTTTTCTGATGGGGACACTTTTCAGAAATCTCAAGATTTCATTCAAGCTATGAGAAGTACTTGCCTTTATTACTTCTTCCTATGATAATAGCAACACTAAGAACTGTGTTCACAGACAGCCAGAAGGCATACAAAGGTAGCTTTTTAAAGATACCACTGAAAAGATAAAAAATACTAAGGATTTTGTTGTTATTGGTTAGGTTGAACTACATGAAATTCCCACTAATCAATTGTTCCACTTAATACCTTTGGTACCGTGTTTTCCTGAGGAAGGATTTTACCCTTTATGGAGTATTAGACCTTTGATCTCTCACTCACTAGTTGACAATCCCCATTGGCTAAAGAACTGATATTTTCCTCACTAAAGGATATACTAAACCACAGATCTCCTATGAAAAAATGACGTAAGACACGTTTGGACTATTATTTCAGTAGGTCTACAATAATGAAGAATAGATTTAAAAAATCCAGGTTATAAAGGGAAACTATACTTTTTAGATAAATGAAACTGAACTATAGACAGGCTTATGGAATCTTTAAAGTAAATAAGAGTAAAAGGTGGGAGTAGGGGAATGAAAGAAATTGAAATACTTAAAATACCTTCAGAGGTCAATTCCAATTTACTTTCCTCCAGGTTATAATACAATGTTTACTTGTTGCCATTTTCTTCCCACCATCAACTCTCAATGAATTCATGTTAATGTTCATTATATAAACCAGAAAGGCAATTAAGTAAAAATACAAACATACTAGGAAGGGGTAGGGTGAAATTGGGGAAACCTCCAGACTCCAAATCTCCTAGCTCTCTCTTTTCTCCTTTATAGTCCAACTTCAAGTTGCCTATTCTTGCTGTATATATTTTTTGTATACTTTCTATTCACCCTTGAAACTACTCCAATCTTTTTCTATTATATACACTCTATTAAACTTTCTCCTACGTTAGCAAGGACTTTTTTTTTTATTATTAAATCCAATGCATATTTGACCTCTGTGACATATAATTTATGTATTTCATATGTCTACATCCTTCCTGGGCATTCTCCCTCAAAACAAACAAACAAACAAACAAACAAACAAAAACAACTCCCTGTATGCTGATATCCCAAGCCTCTATCCTGGGTCAAGTTACTTCTTAAAAGAACTCATTTATTAATGTGGTTTCAATTACTATCACCAACTACTGATGAATTTCAAACCAATAATCTCAACCAGTTTTCCTTTCTGAGCTCAAGACTCCCACATAAAAATGCTTGTTAGACATGGGTCATCCAAATGAAAATGGAATCCTCAACCTGACATATCTAAAACTACTTTCATCTAACCTTTTCCTCCAAACCTGTCTTGTTTACCATTTACCTTGTTGCCTACGTCAGTAAACATATGCATCAGAAAGCTTACCTGTTCTGTAAAGGATGTTTAATATAGTGTTCCGGGTTAGCAACCTCCTGATTAGACTCTGTTTTCTCTTCTTCTGCAGGCGGGGGATTAGGAGTAGGGGTGGTTTCCTAGTGGAAAATAATAAACATTATTTAAAATTTCTTAACACATTTATGACAGCAATACTCTAAATAAACTTAAACCAATAGTGCCAACATTTTTTTAAGGAGAAGAAATTACAACAGAAGCATTTCACACACTAGACAGACCACATACCAACCTCTAAGAAAAGCCCCAGACTCCCAATTCTAGCGTACCTTTATTAACAGCAAAGGGTTTCTCAAATTTAAAACATACTGTGTTTGCCCAAAAATAAGACCTAGCTGGACAATCAGCTCTAATGCGTGTTTTGGAGCAAAAATTAATATAAGACCCGGTCTTATATATAATATAATAATAACATAAATTATTGTATAATACAATATAAGACCGGGTCTTATATTAATTTTTGCTCCAAAACACGCATTAGAGCTGATTGTCCAGCTAGGTCTTATTTTCAGGGAAACATGGTAAAAACAATACTATACATAGTTATCTTCCATTTACAAGTTTTAACAGCAGAAAGATTATTAGAGACCATGAAGAGCATAGTAAGTACAATACAGGAGCATTTGAGATCTTGCTGTCCAGCGTATGTCATCAGTTTGGCTCAAATAAACTCAAACTGTATTACAAAAAGAAAAACATTTTATAAAGTGTCAAGCCAATTCTACACATTAAGGTCCTTGCCTTCATGCCATACTGTTATGACATATGGTAACTTAAAAGTTCAGCAACTTCTGTCATTTCCAATTGGCCCTATGCAAAAAAGCTGGACATTGGCTTGAACTTAAGTCTTCTTCTAGGTTAGACATAATTCATATTGTCATCTAATATCAGAAAAGAAAGGAGCCTGGGTATAACAGACATTCTCCACATTGCTCAATGTAGCTCTTCATCGTATTATAAAATCGGTGTCAACAGAGAGCCAAGGAAAGTCACCAGAAGCTGAAACAAAAGCTGATATAAGTGGCGGGGCTGGGGGGGTCGGGGGTGTGAGGGGGGGCACGGCGGTACTGAAAAGAGTTTATGCATCAGATTTAAATTGAACCAGCTAAACAGATATTTTGTTGACATTAACAAGCTTGTGTAATCAGAGGTGTATGATCTAAAAGAGCTAAAAGCAGTAAGTACTTATTTTACAAAATACATTTTTCTTGCCAATGTGACATGTCCAGAAACTGCTTTCTGCTAGCTTATAAAGTCATTCATAACAGGGGGCTATGTCTTAAAATTAATGATGGTCTCCAGAGACACTCTCAATGAATAGAGAAAATAAGGGACAGTTAGAGAGAGCTTGACAAGGTAGGGGACTTTGTGGGACAGTGTAAAAAGTGAGCTGCAGTGGAGAGAGCCTCAAAAATCTTTGTAAAAAAATCCCTCATAGGTCCTTGGCTGACTCCTAAAATGGGATGTTCAGAGTGCAACTCTGGGGGTGTCTAGCAGAGAACAGTTGAGTCAAGACTTCAGAGGCTGAACATGAGTAGGAAGACTGAGTTCAGACCTAGCCAGAGTGCGTGGGTGGAAATCTTCAATTTTCAAATGAAATTCTAGGAATTTCATACCCTAAGAATAAGGTGAAATACATCTGCCTAATAAATCCAAAAATCAATCCCTGACAGGATATCAAGGGAATCTACCTATAAATGCCTTCAAGAACCAAACTCTACTCTTCAGAGGATGATTAAAACAATCCTGAGCCTCTATGAATATTATCTACAATACCCAGCAAACAAACATTCCTAAACATTCAAAAAATTTGTTTAAAGTAACTAATGTTCAAGAGATTCAATTGTTCATTGAAAGATACTCAAATACCCAGATAACAGAACTGGCAAAGACTTAATAACTGTGATTACTAACGTAAAACAGAAGAAAAGATAGTGTAAAGGGATGAAAACAAAAAATGAAAGCATTTGAAAAGGAACTTGAAATCTATTTTTAAAAAGAATCAAATAGATATTGTAGAACTTCCAACTATAATCCAAAATTAAGAGCTCATTGAACGAGTTACAACAGACTGAACTCAACAGACTGTAGAATTGGTGAATTAAAAGACGGGCCAATAGAAAATATTCAAACAAACACAGAGGGGGGGAAATGGTAAGAAACAGGTGGAAGATGATTATAAAGTTCAAGGACAAAAAGAGGAGAAGAGAACAGGACAGAAGCAAGAAAGAAAGAAGTAATAACCAAAACTTAACCAAATCTCATCAGAAATTCCAAGTCACGGATTTAAAGAGCTCAGGGAATTCAAAATAGTGTAAATACAAACAGAACAACACCTGGGCACATCAGACTCTACTGAAAACTAAAGATGAAGAGAATATTAAAAGCAGTCAGGAAGGGAAAAAAGAACACATACACATTACTTTCACAGGTACAGTAAGACTAACAGCTAACTTCTCAACAGAAACTATGCAAGTCATAAGACAACAAAATGACATCTTGGAGCTGAATGAAAAAACCGTCAACCTAGAATTTGGTGCTTAGGAAAAAAAAGTCCTTCAGAAATGGAGAAATAAGAGATTCACACAGACACTGCCGCTCTACACCCCCCACCCAACCCCCACGCCCCCCCATCCCCTACCAGGAGGTCCAAAAAAAGAGGAACACCAAAGGAACGTCTTTAGGCTAGGGGGGGAAATACCAGATGGGAGCATGGAAGTACAAAAAAGAATGAAAAACACTGGGTAAGTATTGGCTAAATAGATAAAAGACTATTAATAGTTTAAAGGAGCAATAATGATGACTATGGAGTTTAATATAATAACAATGGTCCTACCAAAGAGTTGGGCATATATGATTTTGTGAGGTTGGGTGTGTGATTAAAACATAGTCTTCCTCCAAAAGTTAAGTACTGTAAATTCTCTTATCTAAGGAAAAAACAAAAAGGCAAAAAAAAAAAAAAAAAAATTTCGTAAGTTCAAAATCCTCATTACAAGCCAAAATTTCACATTTACTTAATCCTATTACTTCAGCAGTGTATTAAAAAAACAATGAACTGCAACCTAAGTAATTACAAGTTTCATGGAGTCCAAAATGTTACCCTCTAACTCTTAGTATTTTCCTGTCTTTTCTGTTATTCGACTTTTCACCATTGGAAGAAGGACGGAAGACTTAGATGGTATCAAAGGTCTCTGGACACAAAGGAACTAAAAAAGCAGGTAATAATCTCAGGGGAAAAAATATAATCAGTTCCTAGAATTAAAAGTTTACTTTTGAATTAAAAATCCTAATTTAATTGATGTTTTAATAATATATAATTTTGAGTTTTTCCTGTAACTAAAATAAAAATAGCTGCTCATCTTTAAGTAAATACGTGTGGATGTATGAATTGATAAGTATACTCATTCAAAATCTTTCAGTCTTCACTTTTAATATTTTAAATAAACATTTTACATTTTAAGACAAATGTTCTAAAACACTGAAAAAAATGTTTATTAACCACAATTATCTTTTCAGTATTTGAAATCTTTTTAAATCTTTTAAATAAGCATAGTGTTGATGTTTCTTTTAGCCTTTTAAGTTACTATCTACAGTTAATGGTCTTGTGTTCAAATTTTTTAACTTTCACAAATTTCTCAAACTCTCCTCCTAAAGCAAAAATGTTTCATTAGCCAATTGTTTACAAGGATACAAAATACTCATATACTCTATGAAAATACTCATTCACATGGCACAGACCAAATCGAATAAGATTTGAAATCAATTCATGAGAAGAAATCAATTCATGATGGAAATTGCTTATGAACACATTAATATTAAAAAGCATATAATGAGGGTGTATTTTCTCAGTACAAATTTCTCCTTTAGGTCTTATTTTGCTATGACCAGATTTATTTCAACAATTAATTTTTAATCAGCAGAAATTTAAACCAAAAACCATTTACCCTGTAAGTTTCTGGATTTCGTAATTAAGTTGTAAATTACTGCAAAGGAAAACAAAATTGTTTGAGACTGTGGAGACATGCCTCATTACAAAATCATTTTCTATTAATTTCTTTCAACTTATTATTTTGTTGTTAAAAAACCTCCTAACTTCAAGTTAAACAAGCAGGATGCTTTTGTTATTTTCAACTTAGATGAAAAAAAAAAAACAACAATATCCATTTAGAATGTTATTTAAAACTTCCAGGCTAATTCTATGGGGGTGGTCCATTCTATGGGGAAAAGTCCAGTTCCTACACCTTTTGAATCTATGGTAACATGTACAATGAGAAATGATGTGCAGAATGATGGTCATGTTGCAGTAAGTTCTTCAATCAAAACGTGATTTATAATTATGGGCCAAATATATATAAAAATAAAAATAATTTATTTTTAAAAGAACCATAATAAAAATGCTTTCAGGTTAGTCCTCAATTAAGCATAAACTTCAATTAACTATAACAAATCTCCAATTTTTCATTATGTTTTTAATTCACTAAGTACTTAAATATAAATTGAACTTGACATAAAATTAAAGCATTTTGAAATTGTATCTCCTCTTAAAAGTCTTCGTAAGGCTATTAACTAATGAGGTATATGAGACAGGATCAATAGGATCACCATTAAAAGGAGGACTATGTGATACTTATATCACCAACTTCGCAAAATTCTCCCTGGTGTTTTCATGGAATATGTTAAAACAAAACCTGACTTAATCACATATTTTTCAATTATGTAAGACTGTCAAAAAAAAAAGTAAAGGAAATAATGATATAATCTGTATGAGAACTAAAAATTGTTTTACAAACTTGTTATTTTTATAGTTACTTCCTATAGAGCACACAGTAAAAACAGTTTTAAATTTACATTCAGTTTAAAACCAAATTCTTACAGCCAAGTAACACAATATCCCTCTATCTATTCTCTCAGCTTGCTGGTCTCCCCCATGAGAAAATTTCACTGGAAATTACATCTGAAATATCCATGAAATTTCACTGGAAATTACATCTGAGATATCCACGTTTTACCAGTATTTCTAGGTTAAAAAATTACCCAAAGCAGGAAATGCTAATTCAACAGATATGGCTATTGTCAATTACACATATTTTTAATGCACTTGAAAAACCATTGTAGATCACATTTCAGGTGGGTAGAATAGAAGATGTAAAGCCTTGAGATGGTGGTGTGTTTATCTAGAAGGTGGTAAGGCACCAGTGAGACTGAAAGGGTACCTGAAATCAGACAGCTAGGATGGTAGGCTGGGGTGAGATTGTGAAAGGCCTCAAAGGTCGGGCTAAAAGTACTTTTCAGCTTGTGAGCAATGGAGGCTATTAACTGACAGGTCAAAGTGATTAAATACAGATGACAAATAAGGAAACAAAAACAACTAGTTTAAATACAAAATATTAAACCTGGTTTTGGATTTGCTGAGTTTATGAGATTCAAATAAAAAATGTGCAACATTACAATTTAGTGGTCTTGGGATTCAGTAGCTGTTAACAAAAAAAAGCTGAGGAAGAAAAAAAGCTGAGCAAGGAGTCTAAACAACTAGTCTAGACAACGAGTCTAAACAACTAGTTGTAAAGAATCTCAACTTTGTACACATTGCAAAACTCAACACATGTATCAGCCATAATATTAAGGTTGTGGGACAATCCTAATATTATAAAGCTAGGTATTTTCCAAATCTAGCATCATTTCGGTGCGTTTTTTCCTAACGTGACTAAAGTTTAGATTCTTGCTTCTCACTATGTCAAATTTACACAGCTTAAATTCCAAAACCATGGTGTGCTTTTCCATGGTTATTAATATTCAATATTTCTCAACCCAAAAACACAAACCATCTCTTTTATAAATAAGAATGAGCCTTTCCTTCATGACACCCAATTTGTGTCCTCCATTACTTCACTAAAAAAAGATTTACTTCGAAAAACTTCCAGGACTTTTTGCCCAAGTGAGGACATCACTTAAGCCTTAATTTGAAGTATGCAAAAATCAATTGTTTTCCTGACACTAATAATGGTTTGAAGCAGTGACTCAAAGTGTGGTCCACAGAATTCTACAGGTTATAGTCTACAGCCAGGTTAAGTATAGAAACGGAAAGTAAACATTTAGAGAACTTTCCAGCAATTTGACAGTACTTTTATGTCTGTCGAAACAAATATCAAATTCAGGTTTACATTTTGTACGCAATTTTCATCTTTATCCCATTTTTAACATTTTACAAAAACACTATATTGGAAATTGCTTAAAAACAAACTAGTTTTTTACCAGAGTATAAAAAGCAGTGGTTTAGATCACATACTCTGGAGCCATGCTAGTCAGGCTGGAATCCCAGCTCTGCCATTCACAGTTGCATAAGTTTGGGCAAGTTCAAAGTCACAGCACTAAATAATGGATAACAATACTATTGATAATCCACCTACAATAGCACTTCCTTATACTCCTCCTTTCTTGCTTCACTACTGTTTCAACTGAATTGGAAAGACCATTTATGATTATGATCTAAATAAAAATGTAAATGCTGCAAAAAGACAGCTGCAATTATCTCTACAGGATACTAACCCAATATTTCAGTTAACTGAAAGCACTATATACATTAAATAAAGATATAAAATAATAAGGATAAGCTAAGTAAGAAAAGGATGATGGCGTTACGATTTTTTAAAGTGGTAACACCAGCACTCACACTTCCCCCCAAACTGAATTTGTACTTGATAGGCAACATTTACAAACTATCAAGCAAGGTGCTATATATTTTTATACACATTACTTCAATACATTCAATCTTCACAATACTGTGAAACTACTATTGTCTCCACTCTTCAAATCTAAGCCCTTGGAGATTCAAATCCAGGACTGTCAGTGTTTGTGGCTAGGGCTACCTTATGTCCTAGTTTTACTTGTTTGTTGCTTCAGCATTATTATTACTAGCACCCTCTTCACTCTCAAAAGTACCCAGACTTGGATGCTTGTATGCTCTTCTCCAGGTCCTCTTTCCCTCCAGCATAACCCACAGCACATACTACTCAACTGCACCCCAGCCTCAGGCTCAGCACCTTCACAACCTTAATGTACACACCACTGCCAATATCGAGACTGGAGAAAAGGTGTGAATGGTACCCCTCTCCCTCCCCCAACACACACACACACACACACACACACAATCCCACTAAGATAACAGCAAGTGAATGCCAAGATTAATTACAGTGAGTAGTATGCAAGACAGCATACTAAATGCCTATGTGGTCAAATGTCTCAGAAACACAGGTAAGTGTAAAATAAAAGCCTCTCAAGGATACAAATAACCAATTCTGAGGAGATAATTATTTAATACAAGATACGTAAACAGACTTCATATTTTACTCTTCCTTCTATTTTCCAAACATTCAGTTCCCAGGTCTCTTTTCAGCAAAAGATGATTTCCCCGAGCAGCCTCCCGTATGTAAATTAATATAATAAATGAAGTGTACACAAGTAGATTCTCACCACGTGCCTTGTAAGGAATGAAAAATTTAGTGCGAACACTGAAAATTAGCACAAATAATTAAATCAATTGTCTTGGTTTTTAGTTTTCAAATATGTATCTATAGTAAAGGAATACCAACTAATCTGACATCACTCATCAAGAAAGTGCGGCTGTGGATGCTGCAGGTCTTCTTCCTTGTCTGGAACAAAGATTAAAATGGTAATAAACTAAAAAGTTGAAGTAGAAAAACAACATAATGGAGATTTAGCAAAATATAAAGACTTTAAATATACTGTACTGCTCAGATGAAGAATTTTTTCATGCAAAGGACTGTGAGACCCCATCTATCAATTCTGATTCAAAAGGCAGTACTTTTTAATAGCTGTTCAATCTACTTAAATAACAATAACCCAATTAACTGACTAAAATTAATGAGTAGCACCAGACTCTTAAGTGAACAGAGTTGATTAAGTTTGTTGCACCATAGCTAAAAATTTACATTTCTGAATAGACAGCAAGCTATCCTTAACTACATTTTAACAATATAAAAAAATCCCTACAGACCACACTTGAACTTCTGACCTTCTAATATAGAATTTTAAAACTTGGATGCACATATCCTTAACTCTTAAATACTAGAAAGACTTGTAAGCATCTTGCTACATTTAAAATAAACTAATTCTTAAGGTAGCCTAATATCTGTCAACTAAATTATTCTGCACATCTTATGTAGCTTAGGACAAAATTACAAATCTAGAAAGTAAAGTGTGGTAATAGAGACATAAGAAATAAACGTGATCTAGAAATAACAAGGCTAATAAAAAAAAAACTTAAACGTCAATGCTACTTAAACCAAAGGCTACCAGAAGACTCACATTTAAAAATAACTATGGGAAAGGCTTATAAAAAATAAATAAATAAATAAATAAATAAAATTTGGGGGGAAAAAAAAAGAAAGGCTTATGTAAGTTCAACATTATACAAAAGTTAAAAGTACTTCAACATATACTAAAATGACGCCAGGACAAGCATTTACAATGCACAAAATTATACCGATTCCAGTAACGTGGTAATATCTATTTCAGTTATTCTTTAATAAGCTTTATAATTACAATCTGAAAGGCAAACATTTTAACAAATTTAACTACTGCTTCTAAGTTTATTCCTTTCAAAACTTTGAAAAGCATAAGTGAAATGTAATGATATTAATGTTAGTTTTAAAAAATAAATCTTTACATGTCAGTTAAATAAGCAGTTAAATTCATTCTAAATTCTATTAGTTTTTTAAAAGTCCTATAATGTTAAAAGTTAATGGTTAAAATTTCGATGTAAACTACAGTTTTAATAAGAAAAATTTTGAATTTGTCCTTTTATACAAGTATTTAAATCATCTTTCAAAACAAATCAACCAATATTTCTTTAAAAAGTTAGAAAAACAGGATATAGTCAGTTTCCAAAGTCCCCGGTTTAGAGTAGATTAGATCCTTCCACTGACTGACTTTAAGTAATGATCAAGCTTCCAACTATAAAAAGATCTATATTCTTCAGGCCAGTAATTACACTTCTCAGACATTTCTTCAAAGAAACTGTCAGAACAGTGTTTCATATATTGTATATTAGTAAATAAAAGTAGAGACAGTATCTGTATCAAAAGATACAACCAAATGGTAACATAAATCATGGTGTTCATGATGGCACTAAATGTGATGTTTGGAAAGTTATTTTAAAATGCTCATGTAAACGTGGGGAAAAGTAGGTTACATAAATTATAAACAATGAGCACTTTACTTTTCTGGGGAGAGAGATCCCTTACTTTTAATGTAAGAAGTCCTAAATAAACTGTAGTCCAGCCAATGGAATATCCTGCACTAAAAACAAATGCGCTATCAAGCTGCGAAAAGACACGAGGAACCTTAAACATATATGACTAAGTGAAAGAGGCCAATCTGAAAAGGCTACATACTATATGATTCCAACTGTATGACATCTTGGAAATGACAAACTTATGGTGACAGTAAAGAGACGAGAGGTTGCCAGAGGTTAAGAGGGATGACTAGGCAGAGAACAGGATTTTCAGGCAGGGAAACTACTCTGTATATGATACTACAGTGGTAAATATATGCCATATACACTTGTCCAAACCCATAGAATGTGCAAGAGTTAATCCTAATGTAACCTATGGACTTGGGGTGATAATGAAGTGTGGATGTAGGTTCGCCCAATGTAACACATGCACCCCTCCAGTGTGGGATACTGACAGTGGAGAAGCTGTGCACGTGGGAGGCATGAGGTACACTGAACCCTCTGCACCTGCCGCTCAAATGTGTAGTGAACCTAAAACTGCTTTAAAACATAAGGTGTATTTAAAAGGAAAAGAAAAAAGGCACAGAGAGGGATATGGTGAGAAAAACGAATGCACAAACAAGTAAACCAAGATACTAAACACCTCGTTGTTGGAATTACTGATGATTTTTATTTTCCTCATACCAATTTAAATGTTTCAAATTTGTTATAACAAAATTATACTGAAGCGCAAACATACACTTCAGTCTACAAGGTATGATAACACAATATGGTGAAAATTTAAATTTAAAAAACAGTGAAAGACACATTGCCATTAATCTCTCTCAAATTACACCCCCTCGCTTCAAACACTTATTCCATCATTCTTGCCACTTTCTGAAGCCATTCTGGAAGCCTTCTTTCGTGTCTTTAGTTGCACTGTCATGGCTGCCTTGATGTCCTGAATCATTCTGACCTTGGGGAAGAACCAGAAGTCGCACGGTGCCAGATCTGGTGAATAAGGTGGATGAGGACACACAATATTTTTATGTGACAGCAATTGCCATATACCAGAAGCCACGTGTGAGACGGAGCATTGTCATGATGGAGGATGTCTTACGGCACACTTTAAAACACACCTTCTCTCAATCGTAACTCACCCCCAACTGACTGCACCAAACAAGTTGAAACTTGTCACACATTGTGACTAAGGTTCGACAAGCCGCTTCGTGTACTGAAGATCCTGCCTTTCCATGGGATGGCATCAGCAGCAGCATTCACCGTATCTTTTGATCACAATGGAAAGGCTCCGTGTTACACATCACTTCTGCTTTGGCAATTTCTGTCAAATAAAAACATTCCAATATGTCCTCGTGCACCTTATTCACCAGATCTGGCACCATGTGACTTCTAGCTCCTCTCCAAAGTCAAAATGACCATGAAAGGTTTTGAATAGATTAAGGACATCCAGGCAGCCATGACAGGGCAATTAAAGACACTCACAAAAGAGGACTTTCAGAACTGCTTCAGAAAGTGGCAAGAATGATAGGGTAAGTGTGTTTGAAGCAAGAGGGAGTATTTTGAGGGGGATTAATGGCAGTGTGATAATTTTTTTTAAACATTCACTGTATTGTTTGATCACACTTCGTACTTCTGGATTGCTTGTCTGTTCCACTGATCTGTCAGTCCCACTTGCACCAATATCACATTTTTAAAAGTTACCTTTGTCTAGTAATTTTTTTTCTTGTTGTAGAGCAAGTTCCCCACTCCCTTATCTCCTTTTCAGAAAGTTACTGCCAATTCTCGTTTATTCTTTCAATTAACCTTCACAATCATTTTATAAAGGATGAGCTTGCATACTTTTTCTGTAAAGGGCAAGAGAGTAATTATTCCAGGCTTGTGATCCTTCTTATTCTTTGTTTTGTTTTACAATCCTTTGAAATATAAAAACCATTCTTAGCTAGCAGGCTATACAAAAGTAGCCCCAAGGCCAGTTAGGGGACCCCAGCATAAAGGGTAGTTCCCACCCGACCTGCAAAGATTTTGGCATTTTGGTTCAAAATGTTTGTACTGAATTTAAGTATTTGAGAAAAATTAACTTCTTTCCAGTATTAAATTTTTCGAAAATAAATTACGATTCTGTTTATTAAAGTCATTCACTGTATTCCTCAGTGGAGTTGTATAGCTTTTATTTATGAATCCTGAAAATTACTTGTTAGATTTGTAATTCCCAGGCATTTGACGGTACTGGCACTTGAGTACATGAATGCTGTAAACTGCTTGATAGGTTTGTTATTCCTGGTACTTTTTGCCTAGAAAAACCATAACACTGTATTCTATAATCAGAATGCATCAATAAGTTACTTCTAAAATATCAGGGTAAGTGTTACTTCTTTATTTCTTTTCTATTCAATAACTCAGTTGCTGTAAGCTCCAGAGAGTTGGGTTAGGCACTCAAATGTTTGAATAAATAATTCCAATTTTGTTCCCTCTCAAAATTCTACTAAAACTATAGTAAAGTGATTTTTTTTTTTAAACCCACAACTATGGGATAAAAAGAGCTGGAAAGTAGATGGAGGACAAGCACTAACTGGTCAGTGTACAAAGTCAGATCCTTTAAGTCTCAGGAGCTGGCAACACCTTCAGAACTGGGAGTGAAGGAAGGAAGAGGGTAAATTAAATTCTGTGAGAGCTGTTTGGGATATAACTAGAAACCTCATGTCCCTCTCCCTACTCCAAGTCACTACGATTGCTGCCATATGGGTTCAAAACTGAAAAGAAAATAAGCAACTTGGAGGAAATAGGCAGCAAAAAAAAGCAAGTCTTTTAAAATATGTACCTATATATAACCCCAAAGGGTAAGTTAAGATTTCGTATGCAGAGAATTACTGGAAGCTATAAAAGTGAATATTCAGAAAAAAGAGAGTGAGAGAGAGAGAACATCTGGAAATTAAAATTATCAGGCAGAAAAGGTTGGAAAATAAATGAAATTTCCCATAAAAGCAAAAAGAGACAGAAAATTAGAGCAATATTTAATTTTAATTTTTTTTTTTAAGTCAGAAAATCAGTCCAGGAGACCCACTATCTGAATAACTGTTTCAAAAAGAAAAAAAAAGAAAGAGAGAGGAAAATAACAACTAAATACGTCAGAAGTGATAGATATGAGTTGTTGCCATATTAAAAAATTCCAATGAGCACCCTGGACAATGAACAAGAATAAATCTACAGATTTCTGAGGAGTGGGAAGGGAACTGATCACATTAAAAAGCAAAAACAGCCATCAGGATAATTTCTGACATATCAACATATATAATAGCAGACGGCCGTGCAACAATGATTTTAAATTCTACAGATTTCTGCACCCAGCCAAACAACAAACATATGACATTCTTTAAAATGTAAGGTCTCAAAAATCTTCAACTTTTATGAAATAATTCTTCTCAAAAAACTATTGGAGATGTGATCCACCAAAGCAAACAAGAAAACAAGAGGAAGAAAAGGGACACAGAAAATTGAGAGGTGCAACACAGAAGTCAGATGAGGGAGCATCAGGAGCACATAAAAGGAGATCCAAGAAAGACAGGTGTGAAATAGATATAGAGAGCAAAAGTCCAGATCAGAGCAATGTGATTCAAGCTACATTCATGGCAAGATGCCTATTATTCTACCCCCTTTAAAAAAACAAAAAAAGAAAGAAAAGAAAAACACTGATTGCCATGGCGTGTCTGGCCCTAACTTTTATCTATACTTAGCTTAGCCATGTGCTAACTAAGCTCCTTTTCTCTCCTTTGTGCCCTGTTCCCTGGAACAGCTAAGAATTTCACACTAGAAGAGTTCAGCTTTAACCTACTCGTAAAACAAGAGAGGCTCATTCCCCAAACCACCCTCCAAGCTGAAGGTTTTCTGTGTGGCCCCACCAGAGCCCTATGTTTCCCAGAAAACATTCATGATCTTGCCCACTGATTTCCCCAAGGGGGGCTCTACTAGAAATTCCAGGAAGCTGAAGCCAAACTATAACCCAGAAACTGTGTTATCTTCTCTTGGGAAACTTCAACTAACAGTAGCAATACTATCCTTACATATCATCTAAGTTTTTCAAAACTAAAACACATAGCTAAGATATACATAAATGCACAGTAAACTCTAAAGATAATTTTGCTATCAAAAGAATCAACTGAATATAACACAAGCCATGATGGGGGTAAAAAATTATGAATGTCATCATGAAATATAAAGTTGGCCTACTGATGATGTCTTGGTGATGGGTACCATGGCTCTTCAGTTTTTTGCTCTAAAACTTACACACATACACTATTTTATACTTTCTATATATAAACATTTCACAATTTGAAAGAGGAGCTTTAAAAAACGTACTCTAATAGTCAACACTACTTGCAGAAGTGTTATATTTGATTAGTAGTTTTTAAAATTTAAATTTGTTACATTTACCTTATATATTTACCTCATAGATATACTATCTACCTCACGTATGGAATGATATAGGTAAAAAGTCATTCATCAGAGCACTGAAAGAGCAAATGGTTAGAAAGAACCTAAGTGTCAATCAATATAGAAGTAATTATGTATAACACCAAACCATGTAACACATACCATCAGAAAAAAAGTGAAAGCTTTATGTGTTGATATGCGATACACTAAAGAACATTGAAGTGAAAAACAATGTGTCAGAATAGTGTATATAGCTGACTACCAATTATTTTTAAAAAAATAATATACATGGGGGGAAGCTGGATGGCTCTCTGAACAACAGGGTTGCCGGTTCAATTCCCACATGGGCCAGTGCGCTGTGCCCTCCACAACTAGACTGAAGACAACGAGCTGCTACTGAGCTTCCAATGGGGCAGCTGGTTAGAGTGCGAGCTCTGAACAACAAGGTTGGCGGTTCAATTCCCACATGGGATGGTGGGCTGTGCACCCAGCAACTAAAAGACTGAAAACGGCAACTGGGCTTAGAGCTGATGGGCCCTGGAGAAACACACTGTTCCCCAATTGTCCCCAATAAAATTAAAAAGAAAAAAAGTACGTATCATATTTGCTTGTATATATAAAAATCTTTATGGAAAGATACAAAACGACAATGCTAATTGCCTCCAGAGGTGATCGTTCTGGATGGGATCAGCTTGAGGAGGCTTTCACTGTATATTCGTACTGTTTTGTACAAAATTTGAGTTTTGAACAATGTAAAGTACTGTCTATTCACACACATTTTTTAAATAGCAAAAAAAGGCCATAAGACAATTTCAATTCCATACAAGACCAAATAATTATCTTTGAAAGTTTAAAATATATAGAGAAGTTGTGCTTGCTTCGGCACCACATATACTAAAATTGGAACAATATAGAGAAGATTAGCATGGCTCCTGAGCAAGGATGACACGCAAATTCGTGACGAGTTCTATTATTTAAAAAAAAAAGAGAGAGAGACGTTTTCCAAGGACAAAATTAAACAATAACTTATCCAACCTAATTGGTCATATTCAGTTGTACTTTACAAAATTAGGCCAAATACAATATGCATATGTTTGTATATGTCAGGACTCTAGAGTTATATTGTCCAATTCAGTAGCCACTAGCTACATATGGATTTAAATTTTAAGTAATTAAAGTTACATTTAAGCTAAGTAAGTAAAATTTAAAATTGTTTTCCTTGGTTGGACTAGTCACATTTCAAGTGCTCAATAGCCATGTGTGGCTAGTGGTGGCCATGTTGGACAGCACATATATAGAATATTGCCATCATCACAGAAAGTTCTTTTGGACAGACCTTTTCAGAAGAATCCTCAAATACCTGATTAACAGCGGATGCTTTGGAGAGAGGAGAGGGCAGCTGCAGACAGGAGGAGGCAGGTGATTCATACTAGTAAGACTCAGCCCGTGCCAGGGAGCATCCTCAATGCCTCATGTTAACTGTACACTGAAATAGAACTAAATTCCTTTGTAATCCTAAGTATTTTATTTAACGCATTTAAAAACATTATTCTGAGAACGCGGTCATCACCAGATTGCTAGAGATCCATTTAAATTTTGGGCCATGAGCATGTATTACTAATTCAAGAACAAAGTTACAAAAAAAAAAAAAGTTAAATACCATTAAAAACCGAAAATCCAAGAGATTTTACAATCCCAAGCATCACTAAAAAATTAAAGTGTACAAGTTCAAATGAAACGAAAAAAATGTATCACGCGTAACCCACTATGCCACTGCCCACGAATCATCTACTACATACTTTCAGAGATATGATTTTATATTTATGTGTGTATAATGATGACCTATGCATTGATTTTATCCTTAAGGTAGGAGTTTTACTGAAGATAAAGAGTTGGACTGTTTAGTTTTGGTTGAATTTATTTCTTTTTCGAACAGAATAGTAATAAAGCTTGAGGCCCAAACTTAGGTTTTATTTCCAGCTCTTTCACTTGGGAACTATATTGACTTGACAAATATTTAAAAAATAAATAAATAAATAAAATCACTTGAAGTATGAACTTCTAATCTATAAAAAGTACTTATCCCATAACATTAAGAGGATTAAAAAAGAAACAAGAAAAAGATGTTAGTTTTATCTTTCCAATTAAGACACCAAATTTTCTTGCCTTAATACTTAATCTCTGTATAGTATTTTATAATAAGTTTAAAACATACAACTAAAAACATACATACGTACATTTTATCTTTAAAGATTATTGTAAAGCCATGACTTTCAGAGAAATCTTACGGTCTTATTACTACCTTCCCAAAACAATTTAGCTTTTAAGACTAGGAACATATTATAACAAAATTTTTTCAAAACAACTGTTTAACTCTGCCAAATTTCTCACCAAAATTACTAAAAGAACAAAGGTAGTTGAGAATAAATTCCATATTCACACTTTTTTTTTTAAATTTTACTACCCTGTTTTCACTAGCAAAATATTTTTTTTTTTAAAGATTTTATTGGGGAAGGGGAACAGGACTTTACTGGGGAACAGTGTGTACTTCCAGGACTTTTTCCCAAGTCAAGCTGTTGTCCCTTCAGTCTTAGTTGTGGAGGGCGCAGCTCCAGGTCCAGTTGCCGTTGCTAGTTGCAGGGGGCGCAGCCCACCATCCCTAGCAGGAGTCGAACCAGCAACCTTGTGGGTGAGAGACCGCGCTGCAACCAACTGAGCCATCCGGGAGGTAGCTCAGCTCAACGTGCAGTGTTCAATCTTAGTTGCAGGGGGCAGAGCCCACCATCCCTGGCGGGACTCGAGGAGTTGAACCCGCAGCCTTGTGGTTGACAGTCCACTGGCCCATGGGGGAATCAAACGGGCAGCCTTCGGAGTTAGGAGCACGGAGCTCTAACCGCCTGAGCCACCGGGCCGGCCCCACAAAATATTTTAACTGGCAAAGGATTTGAATTGATAAGGTCCAGAAATCAAATGAGAGGGGGAAAAGTAAATAAACTGACCATTTTCTTTAGAACTCTACCCACGAAGTTCTGGACCAGTTATTAAAATATGACCAGTATAACTGTCGTGTTTCCCCGAAAATAAGACCTAGCCGGACAATCAGCTCCAAAAGTTGCATTAGAGCTGATTGTCCAGGCTAGGTCTTATTTTCGGGGAAACACAGTAACTTATTTTTCTGACCACACTCTCAGGTTCTAGAAGTGATTAGAAATGACTACCTAAGAGACAAAAGTGATCCTTTCTTTTTTTTCCAGACAGGAAACTTTTGATGAAACACTAGTGGTTTTTATGGTAGAGACAGAAATGGGAAGAGTATCTGAGGATTGTGGATCATAAGCTTTGTATTTCTTGCTAATGGCCAAGGATTGACAATCAAAAGGCAGCTACGTAAATTTCCTAGTAAAGAGAGGAAATAGTGTATGTAAGTAGCATGGATACACCTGCATGCAACACATTCATGGAGGTTGAACTTTATCTAGTCCTTTATAACTGACAAACTGTCATTTCAGAATACTGCATTAGAACATCAAAATCACTGTAAGATATCTTCTTATTCCCATTTTTCAGCTACACTTAAAATCTTCAGTCTTCAAGATCACACACATTAGACTACAAACCATGTTTCTTTCCACTTCTCAAACGTTTCTATAACAAAGATGGAGCAAGTCAAAAATACAAAAAGAGCCAGAAAGTTTCCAGTAACAGTAGGGAAGGAAAAATAGAAAATATTGCAAGAACAACTATTTCACAGGTTCCTTGTTATGTCCAGGACTGTTGATACTTCCATATTCTTAATCATATATATACAGAATATTTTATAAAATAATTTTGCCTAGAATTTTGTCCAAATTGGATTAAGTTTACATGACTGATTTTTCATTTCATTCTCTGCAACTTCAGTGAGTAAACTGCATCTATTTCTAAACTGAATTTCTGTAAGTCAAACAATTATGTATACTACTAATTCAAAGTATAAAATGAAATTTAGAATATAAACACCAGAATTGAATTTAGTTGGTTTTTGAATGAATTATGATATACTGGATTCTTTCATTAAAGCAAGAACACATATATTAATTTGCAAAGCCTGCGTGTCAATCAACAGTCTTTGGTTAACTAAAAGACCACTGAATTATGCAACAACATATTTGTCAATATATATTTACAACTTACTTTTAATAAACTCTTTGCAATACAAAGCATGTCTCTAAAGGATATAAAAAAGGAAACAGATCAGCTGACTATCCAAGTTGATTCCACTTATGAAATTAATGTACAGTCTAAAAAAAATCAAGACACAGTGTATAAACAAGTAAAATTATATACCTTCAGGTTTAAAAAAAATTTTAATTTCTTACCTTGAAAAGAACTACAAATTATAAAAACAGCGCAAGAATGCAGAATGAAGATACAGCTACAAAGAAACATGACCCACTGGAGACAAGATAGCCTGGGGAAAATGCCTTACCATCTTCACCAACTAAGTCTAATTCTGACCTAGCCACAATTCAAATGCCAACAGAATAACAGGAGAGTACTGTTTATCCCAATGTTCAGAATTTTGCCATATTAACCCGTAAAGAGGGAAAACGCTTCCTTTAATTTGCCCCATCAAGTTTCTCAACAAATATTTGAATGTTAACTCATACACTCACACTTGAGAAAAACAACACAATATATCAAATTTAAATAACTGACATTTGTTGTCATTCACAGATAAAAAGTCCTAAATACCTATGAAAGGTAGGACAAGCAGGAAAACTCCAAGGCTCTTTAAGTGCTTATGATTATGTCCAGCAGAAAAGGAATAAGGAAACTCACCAGCTAGCTAAAATGTCAATGAACAAATACTTTTTGTAGGCTTCAGCACGGACACCTCAATTGCAACCAATACTAATCAGCTGCTTTAAAAAAAAAAAATCACGCAATTCCAAGTTCTCAGTATTCTAAATAACCTCTGGACAAGGGTGCATTAATAGTAAAAGTCTGCATTTTCACTAAAAATGAACACTTCAATTCTATTTTACATACATCCTCAAACTACTAGTTCCAATCTGGCTTTCCATTTTCACACACTTTAGGTTTTTAGGTTTCCTGCTCCCCAACTGTAAATGCAGTATCCAAATCTCCACAGGGTCAGAACTAGAAAAAATTCTACGCTGCATCGACCTCATCACTGGGAATTAAGCTCACTATAGCGTTTACACTGAACAAGGTATAGAATCACATCTTGTATAACTCTGTATACTAAAGAACAGTTGGTACAATGTCTTAAACATATCAGGGTCTATAAATATTTACTGACTCAAAATAGTCCTTCAACACTTTGTAGTTCTGTTCTGTGCTTTTGAAACAAAATTGCATAGCTTTGCAAAATCCAAAGGACCTAAATGTTACTGAAACTTCACAGAATACTTTATTGTTTAGAGGTTTTAGCCTTGCCCCTAAATTACCAGTTCTAATGCTTTTTAATGACACTGGTACAGTGTGTAGGAGCGCAGATGAAGTCAAAAGCGAACATTAGAACCCTTTAACAGGGTTTTAAGTTAAATTTTTACATATTTATCCTACGTCTTTACCTATGTAAGATTAATATTCTAAAGTCAATTACATAATTCCATCAGCAACTTACGGAGCAGTTTTGCAGTCAACCTAATTTCCAGGAACGTAAATGAAACCTAGTACCCGTAAAAGAACAAGTAATCAAGCAGAAGAGCTGCCTTAAATTCTGACAACAGTAAGAGTAGATTACATCAATGTAATAAAAAATAAGCCTTTTTGTATTCTACAGGCCTTTCCATGACAAGTTCTGGAAACAGTTATAAAAGTCCTTAAAAAGTCAAAGCAAATTGATAAACCATTATCAAAATTACATACCATTAAAGATATACAAAAATAGGTTTTCTGGTTGTTAATAAACTCCATTATGCCTCCAAAAGAATGTCACTTAGATATGACACTCCTAAACAGGCAACATAGGCCTAGAAGTTTCAGTGAGCCAGCACCGGGAAACTCGAAAAAGATACCCTCTCCTTTGAGCAGTAACTGCCAACTTTCTGCTCTGGGATCAGCTTGATTCAACTAAGTTTAAAATGGTGCCCAATTTGAGAGGGAAGCCCGTAGAACAGATAAAGAGAAAAATAATCTAATGGAAAATGTGTTTTAAAAGTTCCTATTTCCAATAAGCTGTCTTGGAAATGTTTTAGACGATAAAGACTCGGAAGAATGGATCTAGATCCATTCGCATTCTCTGAGGCGTGCGCACAGCGCGAAAAGGATGAATGAATGGAAAACAGGCGCGTGTGAAATGCAGCGGGTCCAGCCGGCAACCAGACCCGCAGCAGCGATCAGTAGGTTTCGCTCCTCCCCCTTCCCTCCTCCATGACAGCCCAGTCTCAAGCATGGAGGGGCCAGGACAATGTGATCCCCCTTCTCACCACCACCACCCTTCATCCGACTCGGAGAGCTTTACAGCCTGACACGAGGTCCTCCTCCCCAACCCAAACCTTTCTTGTCTTCCCTGCCGCCAACCCCCGCAACTCTCGGGCGCGCTGGAGTAACATGCGCTCGCCCCTCTCGGCTCCGCTCGGCGCGGTCGAAGCTTCTCCGCGCGTGCCGCGGCACCACTCCCGCCCAACCCTCCCTCCGGTAACACGCGCCCACCGGCTCCCCGGCCCACCGGTCTAATGAAGACCCGCGCGCGCCCCGCGCCCGAGCGCCTGGCTTGGAGGAGGGAGGGAGGGGAAAGGCCACCCCGAGGCTCCCTCCTCCATCTCTTTCCAGGCAGGCACGCCGCCCATCCTCCCTGCGGCTCCCCGCGCCCGCTCGGAGCGAGCCCGTCGTTCTCCCATCCCGAAGGCCAGCCGCACACACCTATCCCAGGGGTCGGAGCACCCTCCACCCAGTGGGCCACCTCGCGGCTCCGCAGAAGGCGCCACGCCGCCCCTCCCCCACTCATCTCCCCCAGCTCTCAGGCCCCCACCAGAACGTGTGCGCTACACGCCGCCCTGGCCAGTCTCCGGGGCGCCCCCGGTTGCCCACGGGAAAGTCAGGCCCAAGAAGAGGGGGAGGGGGCGACAAGGGGGTAGCGTGCGCGCCGGGAACGCCATCCCGCGGGGTCCCCCAGTCCGAAGGGAGACGGAGCGCGGGGACCAGTGGGGGTGGGGGCCAAAGGCAATACTCACCGGTTCCACAGTCGCCATCTTAGATCGATCTGATCACACAACCGCTCCTGAAAGGGGGGTGAGAGGAAAAAAATGAGATTCAAACCGGATTGGCCGGTTACTGTCCACGTGACGGACGTGTCCGTTTGGCTTTGGCGGCGCCTGCGCAAGGCTGCGGCTGCGTGGGTAACGAGAGGCTTCTGGGAAGTGGAGTCTCTTTTTTTTTGTGCAAAGAAATTAAAAAAAGACTTGTCACGTGGTCGGTGGGTAAGATGTGTGGTTCTCGGCGCCGCAGACACTCGCGTGCTGGAGAGTGGTTTTCAGTCCTCTGTTCTACCGCCTGGGTAGCTACTGTCGCACTTATTGCCAGGCATGCCTGCTGTGCCCTTTGTTGCCCTGTCCTCCCATCTTTCCCGAAAGGTGGGGAACTGGAGGCTCAGCACGCACAATAAGGCTTCATTTGTTTAGTTGAGGTCCTAGGACAAGTTTCCTGTGTGTTTATTTAATTTTCTTTTGACTTCCCACCATTTCCTCTGTTTCCAAAAGAGGCGGCGGCGATGGAGAGTCGTTGTTGAAGCAATCAACCCTCCCCGGTCTCCCGACTCCGCTAACGCTGGTGGTCACTTGCCATCACTGCGAAAAGGGGTGGCGGAACCGCCCACAGTACACACTTGCCACAGGTTAGAGAAGGGGAGAGAGTACCCGACAGCTGTTCCTGTCCCAAATCCTGAGATTAAGACCTCAGGGCTAAATCTTGCGTGGAAGTAAAAATTATTTGGAAGTTTTGTCCTCTTGGTTCCACTGTTCTGCTTTAACGTGAACCGAAATCGCCTAAGTCCAGGTGCCAGCCAGGGAAGCCACGCCGGGCCCCGCTGACTAAGCCCTGGACTGACGGGTCATGAGTCGTTAGGCCGGGTCAACTATGACTCGACGTTGACTCATTCTCCTTAGGCGAGTGACTTAATCATTCAGTGCCTGAGCTTTTTCATTTATGAACCACAGGTGATAATGCACTTACCTCACAAGGGTGTGCTGTGGTAATGATTGTAACCTGCTTTGAAAATGCATCAGACTCTATAAATGCTTCATAATAAGCAACCTCGTGCCTTCCTAAGGATCAGCTACTTCCCTTGCTGTTTTTTTAACAATGTTTTCAGGTTTTTTGTTTACTTTGTTACATGCTCATGTACATCAATGCAATTTTAAAGTTTAAAGATTTTTTTCCCCTTTATAATTTTATAACCCCTCAGTAGATGTTTTTATGTTCAGGAAAACATTGTTATATTCACAACAATCACTGTCAATTAGAAATGCCCCCATGCTGGCATCCTGTATTTCCATTCCCTCTGAGATACTGTGTTATCATCTCTCAAGACAGTGTTATTCCGCCTAGTCTGGTTATTCATACAACCGACAAAGAAAGAAATCTAGTAGAGTGCTACTATATCATTCTAAAGAGAAAGACACTATATTAGTACTAGTTTTCATGCTTCTTAGGAATGTAACACCAGAAAAATCAGTATAAGCCTGTGCCTGCCTGTTTATGCTGTTGCTGATGTCCAGAGCTGTGTCATATCTATTATTGAGTACATAATGGTTGCTTGAGTTGACTAACACATAATTGAGGCTAGGTTGGAACTCAAAACCAATGCCTGTTCATATGTTTTGGATGTCAGAGGTGACTGATGAAAGCTTTTATCCAGTCAGCTTAGCTCTAGTAGGTTTAAAGTAGTTGGAACTCTAAAAAAAAATAACCAATAAATGGATTTCTACTTAACAGAGACTATCTGTAACTTGTAACTATTATAGTTACTTAAACTATCCAAAATAATTACAGTTGATCTGAGAGGTATTTTCTGTTGCTTAAAAGTAGTATCTGCTTATCTTCTTTGAACAGATACTAACATAGATGTCCCATTTTCACAATGCTGCTAGATAACAGAGCAAAGAATTAAGGCAATTTCAGTCCCTATATGGAATTGAAACCCAGTGATTTTTTTCTTAAAACTTATTTTTAATGATACCTTTTATTTTATTAACATTTCTCTTGATCAAAAACTCCCCACTTTTGTCAATTATCCTACATAGTACTTTTATAACACTTTATACTGCTCTTTTTCTTTATAACTTCATTTCTCTCCATTTCGTATACATGTTTTACGGCACATTCATGTGTGTTTGACTCGTATCACCATTAGATTCTACCATGTCAAAGATTTGGGGATTAGGATTTTATCTATGTGTGTATGTGGTTGTTTGATTTTTGCCAATCAGATATACAGAGCAGAAATTTTATAATTTGTTTCTCTGTTCCACAAAAAATTACATTTGTTACCTTACTACTATATTTGTGTTTATACTTAAAGAAAATAAAGAGTAATTAAAAAATATATGAAATGAGATATGGTATTGTAATACTATTCTACGTGATCAAGTTATCTAGTTTAGTACATATGGCTCAGTACATTATCATAGAAACCATTATTTATAAGCCTGGAATAATTGGTTATCATTTAGCATCTGTAAATAGTCATGAACTTTTTTCTACATAATATATTCAATCTGTTATATTATTAATCTTTATAGATTTAACTCATAGTAAAAGACTAAATAATTTGGTAGAACACAAGTTGCTTTTAATCATGTACTTAGCTCTTTGTCATTGGAATTTTATTTGTATTTTCTAGTTATTGTTTTGCTGGTCGTTGTTTAACTGTAGTTCAAATTGATCATATTGGCTATGATCAATCGCTCAAAAATATTACTGCTGCACTGTCTACAATTTATAATAAAATTTAAAACACCAGGCCTCAGAATTTTAGACATTCTGTTTGGATTAGATGTTTTTCTTAGTCTTTGATGAATACTAAGCAATTATTTTTCTTTAAATAGGTAGTAGGAGAATGGGTAGCAATTACTTTTCTTTAAATGGGTAGTAGGAGACAGAGAATATGAAATTACAAAACAAATAATTCTTAATACTGCAATGTTGGGTATTTAGATATAATGTAAACCAAGCTCTAGTTAACACTAACATTGTTGTTACTTTTTAACCTTCTTTACTGTCTTTTTAAACTTAGTTATACTTTATGTTCTATTTTTTTATTGTTATTATCACTTTCTACAGTGATATTTCCTGAGGAAAGACCTAAGATGATGGCTTCTAACAGAATAAATTGTATAGTTTAGTGATTAAGAACATGAGTTCTGATGTCAAACTATCTTGGTTTATAATCCCAACTCTACCACTTACTGTGTGACCGTAAGTAGTCTCTTTATGTTTCATTTTTGTCATGAATTACATGAGCTTAATAATATACTTATGTTGTATGGTTGGTATGAGAAATAGATGAGTTAATCTATGTAACATGCTTAGAATAGTTCTTGGAACGTACTAAGCACTCAATGGTAACTATAATTCCCATGATGTAATATTATCACATACATTTCTTATTTCTTCTTTTTAATATAGTATAATATGCTTAAGAATTCTTTTATGCAGAGAACCAACCAGCCTGGTATCTTTAAGGATATTCTAAACTTTCAAAGTAAATGAACATTTATTGATTTCCTGTAATGCACCAAGTATTTTTCATATCAATTACTTCATTTGACCTGGATAACAATTATGTTGAATTAAACATTATCATCCCCATTTAATAGATAAAGAAAAAGATTCAGTAAAGTTAGGGGATATACATGCAAGTCCACATAGCCAGTGGTAAGCTGGAATTCAAACCGAATTCTCTTGATTCTAAGATTCTTTCCTCCATATCATAGCTGCTTTCCTCTGATAGCTTCTTCCAAATGCCTTTCTCTTCAAAGGACTTTTAATACTAAGTTCATTTACAGACCTGACAAACCATTCAAGCAGTACTAATGTGTAATTGCGGAAGGCTATCTAAAGGACATGGAAAGCCTAGTCATTTCCTTCCTAGACTGTAAGATCTGCTTGGCATCCTAAATTATAGAAATATAAACAGTTCAGTACGCCTACAAAGACGTATGACTAAGAACCAAAAGGCTGCAGCTAACAAGCACTCATTCACCTGATGAATAAGACCGTCACATAGTTCAGTTCCTTCCCTCATTTCATTCAGATCTCTGTTCCAATGCCGTCTCTTGAGGGAAATTTTCTTTGAGCTCCCTATCTAAATAGGCATACCCCTTACTCTTTATCCAATTATCCTGCTTTATATTTCTTCAGAACACTTCATAATAACCCTAGCTCTAAACCCTGTATTATATTAAACATTATTTAATTAATTGTTGGTTGTCTCCACTAGTAAGTATTAGCTTCTTGATTATTTGTAGGTAAATTGCTAACAAATATTTGGGGAAAACCCAAATCTAATTTTTAAAACTGCACCAAAAGCTAGCCTCAGGACTACTAATGTAAGTAATAGGAGAATTACTATATGCCAGGCACCATGTTAATCAAGTCACATGCATTGATAGTATCTCATTTTATCTTCAAAATGCGTTCTGAGATTGATAAGGAAACTGAGGTTAAATAACTTTCCCAACAACAGTTCTGTCTTCAGGGCTCTTAACACTATATAATATCGACTAGATTGTAATTAGACTGACTGCCTAAGAAGAAAGATTGTTGTCTGAAATAACAAGAAAGAAATACTCTACAAAGAGTATGTGAAAAATTCATGTCAGTAGTACGTTGGGCCAGTAGTAAGGTACTTCCCAAAATGAACTTAATTTATCTTTTAAAATTGAAATTGGGAAAAAATTAAAACATATAGGACAAGATTAATAGTCTTTAGAAATAACCTACAAGGTAGCAAACACCCAAAATTCAGAGATTTGGGTGGAACTCCAGGGAGACAAAACTTACATTCAGGGACAATCTAGACATGCCATTCACATCATGTGGGAGGAAAACAGAGTCCCTGGAGAAAACCCACGCAGGGGTGACATGGGGTGAACATGCCAATTGAACATAGACCATGGCCCTGGCTGGGAATCGATTATTTTTTTCTCACAAACGTTATAATGAAACAACTTTGAACAAAACACTGTTATTCGAGGACCTACTGTATCTGCAAGAGAAATAATACCAACGCTGATGAAATTGGTAAGGTACTAATGTAAGGTCACAGAGTGCATTGGAGGAGTCTAGATAGATAAGAAAGAAAAATAAGTGATTCAAGGGATCTGAGGCAAGAGAAAGTTGGCTAGGGATAGTTCAAATATTCCTAAGACCTAGATTGTTGAGACAGGCTTGTAACCAATAATTTTAAAAAGAATAACAAAAGTGAGGTGGGGGTAAATTTAAGTGATTCCGGGAGATAAAAGCGAGGCATGATACAAAATGATGTGTACACTTCCCCAGGGAGAATAGAATGAGGAAGTGTAATGTTTCTGGGTGAGGTAGAACTTGACATTTGTTTCCACAAATTTAAAAATTGCCAGCTGCTACTCTAAGTGGAGACACAATTTGACTTTAGAGCAGATGCTTTTTTTTTTTTTCTGAGAAGAATCATTGGAGTGGCTGCTTTTAGTTATGTAAATGAAAGAACCTAGGCGCCCCTTACCATTTATTTTGTAGCTTGACAAAGGCTGCCCTTCCTATTGCCTCTTGATATTCAAATTTTCATAGAAACAAGGAGCCTCCTGGGTAGAAAGGAACCAAGACCTTGACCTCTCCTCTTTTGATATTCCAATTTATTAGAATCTATTTAATAGATTGAGATGGTCCCAACTAATGCCTTCTGGCAGTAAAGGACACCAAAGCCATTAGGAATTCAATGTGAAAACAGGGGACTTTTGAGGATAGGAACCAAGCCCTCTGAGCACAGCATGTGGCTCACAAGGGAGCTTTTCTCCTCCCCACTTCACGCCTTTCTTGTCTTACTTGTCTTGGAGAGCGTGTCCCCAAATGTAAGATAAAATGCTATAGCTTTGGGGGCCCAAACCTAGAGTGATCTGTGCCCCATTTGGATCAGTAAGGCTATCGTTGTTATATTAATAGACAAAAGCATAACCCCCAACTAGGGCTGTTAGTGAACTGGTCCACTTCTCTCATTCTGTCTTCAGCAGCTAAGCGGTTAGGAATTAGAGCAGGCATCCTTGGACCAAGTAAGTTTCTAGACTTTTTAATAATTCAGGGGGAAATGCCCAAACAGGATAGAATAATGAGTAGAAATTATAAAATTCAATAAAAATGACCTACCTTGTTTCCTCGAAAATAAGACCTATAGCCGGACAATCAGCTCTAATGCGTCTTCTGGAGCAAAAATTAATTGTATATTGTATAAGACCGGGTCTTAAAGTAAAATAAGACCCGGTATTATATTATATTATACCGGGTCTTATATTAAAATAAGACTGGGTTTTATATTAATTTTTGCTCCAAAAGACGCATCAGAGCTGATTGTCCGGTTAGGTCTTATTTTCGGGGAAACATGGTAGGTGTAAATTTAGGGAAGCACAATTGGATTGTGATTTTAACCAAGAAACTTAAAACTAAGTGATTGCACTATATTCTGCCTGAACAACAACTGTCCCTTAACAAGAGAGATGGGATTCATGTGGTCCCCATGCTATATTTAAAAGGAAAGTTCAGAAAGATAAATTTGGCTGTATGTTGCCTGCAAATTCAGGGCCCTGGAACACAAATGTGGTAGCTGACCTGCGGGCCAGGAATCTCCCTATCTCAGACTAACAAAGTTGGTGACACTTGTCATTATTGAATAGGCTATAAAATTCAAAGACAGCCAAATAAAATTAATCCTGAAAATGGTTTCCAGATGAAAGCTGATGAAGGTAAATGAAGTCCAAAACAGTATTAATGTCTTTTCTACCTCAGCAAACATATTGCTTTTCCTCAATTCTTTATCCTGATTAATGAAAAATCATCTTCCTGGCGCTCTTTTTCTACAAACCTTATAACATCCCTCTAATGACTGTCTCTCATCCTCCACGTCTAGTAAATTATCAGGTGTTAACAATTCTTTAATAGTCTCAAATATCCCCTCTCATCTTTATTCTCACTATTTTATTGTAGCTGGCATCTTTAGATCTATTGCTCAATTTTCTCCTTCTGGTAACAGCAGTTCTCTTCTTTTGGTGACCTACTTTTTTCCATGCTAACCATGTGGTCCTACTGAATGTCTCTCATATATCCCCTTATTCCAGCCACAAGTGGGGAGGCACATAACACAGGGTAGGAAATTGGAAGGGGAGGCATAACTGAAAGGATGCGCTCAGAAATTTAACCTTCAAATCAAGGTAATTGTAGAGATCATGGTACATGAGTCTCCAGCACTGGTCCCTCCCAAGTGATTAGTCTAAGTAAGTCACCATACTATTGACATTTGGGGTCAGATGATTTTCCCCCCAGTTTTATTGATATAATTGACATACCGGGTAAGTTTAAGGTTTTGAGCATAATAATAACAAACACATATTGTGAAATGATTACCAGATAAGTTTAGTTAACATCCATCACCTCATATAGTTAACAAAAAAATTATTTTTTCCTTGTGATGAGAACTTTTAGGATGTACTCTCTTAGCAACTTTCAAATATACCACACAGCAATGTTAACTATACTCATCATATTCTGCATTACATCCCCAGTACTTATTTGTCTTATAACTGAAAGTTTGTACCTTTTAACCATCTTTATCTAATTCCCCTCCACACCCCTACCCACTGCCTCTCATAACCCCAAATCTGATCTTTTTCTACGAGTTTTGTTTTTGTTTTTGGATTCCACAGTATTTATCTTTCCCTGACTTTTATTTCACTTAGCATAATGCCCTCAAGGTCCATAAATGTTGTCATAAATAGCAAGATTTCGTGGGGTTTTTTTTGGGTGGCTGAATTGTGAGTGTGTGTGTGTGTGTGTGTCACATCTTTATCCATTCATCTGTCGATGGACACTTAGGTTACTTAGGTTGCTTTCATGTCTTGGCTACTGTAAAAAATGCTGCAGTGAGTGTGGTGATGTAGGTATCCCTTTGACAGTGATTTTGTTTCCTTCCGACATATATATACTCAGAAGTGCAATTGCTATGATACGGTAGTTCTAGTTTTAGTTTTTTGAGGAACCTCGATACTGTTTTCCACAGTGACTGTACCAATTTACATTCCCATCAACAGTGCACCAGGGTTGGAATCAGGTAATTCTTGGTTGTGGGGGGCTGTTCAGTGTGTTTAAGATGTTTAGCTATATCCCTGGCTTCTACTTATTAGATGCCAGTAGTACCCTTCCCCCAACTTGTGACCAAAATTTCTCCAGATATTGCCAAATGCCCCCTGGAGGACAAAATCACCCCAGGTTGAGAACCACTAGTCTAAGCTCTTTATTTTCCAGTGTTAGGTTTAGGACTGGGCAGCCCTCCCAGACTCCCAACCTGGTCGATGCGGCATTATGGAATTGTCCACTAGAGGGCTTCTACCGGTAGAAAGATTTCTTCATTCTTAGGAAAGTGAACCCAAAAAGAGATAGTCTTTTTCTTACTAGAAGTTGTGTCTGCATGTAAATGCTTAAACTGCTACAGCCATCTCATGACCAGGAGGGAACAAGCTCTAGGATGAAGCCAATATGGAGGGAGAAATGTACAAATGTAAAGAAATGCAAGAAACTTGCATACTTAAGCATTGAGCTGATGATTTCTCTGTGTGTACCTACAGCAATTTTATCCTTGGACTACTGCATGTGTATATCTATATGTATATATTATATATAATCAATTTATAAATATGGTATAATATATACCATTTCCCCGAAAATAAGACCTAGCAGGACAATCAGCTCTAATGTGTCTTTTGGAGCAAAAATTAATATAAGACCCGGTCTTACATTATAATAAAATAAGACCGGGTCTTATATAATATAATACCTAGTCACATTAATTTTTGCTCCAAAAGACGCATTAGAGCTGATTGTCCGGCTAGGTCTTATTTTCGGGGAAACATAGTATTATATGTTATAATATAATTATATGTTATATGGTATAATAATCAAGTATATATATGTAAAACTTATACTTTATTAACAGCTGTCTACATATTTGACTTCTCTGATCTATTATAAACTCTTTGACTGTAGGGGATATTTTACAATCATTTTGTCTCCCCCTCCCCTGAAAATACACAAACCCACCTGTCACAGTGTCTTCTACCCAGAATCAAATATTTCAGAGCTGGAAGAAGTCCTGGAATCAGTTAATCCAATTATCTCATTTTTAGGTGAGGAAACTAGGTCTCAAATCAGTTGGTAGGAGCCCAATAAATCCTAGTTGAACTGAAAGTGAAGAGTCAGCCCCAAAAGTCAATGGATATGTTCAAGAGTACTTTGAAAACAAGTTACCTTCTTCTGCAAAATCTATGGTGCTTTGTCACCTGGAATATGGTCTGTGATTTAGATTTTTACTCCAGTCTCACTGCCCTTATAAGAAGAATGAAATAAGCTAATGTATATAGAGTTTCTTGGCAGAGGACCTGGCACATGATAATCTTAAACAAAAATGGGTATTTGCTCAAGGGGGATTGTGGTGAGATAACATTCAAGAATTTAGAATAAGGGAATAAGATTTTCCTCTGATACTTAACTTTAAAATGAAACACAAATAAATGATGAAATATTATACAGCGTAGTAATACATACACGTTAAAGTGATGACATAGATTTGTAGTTATTGACATGGAAACATGTCTATAGAATCTTGTTCAGCAAAAATGTAGGTTATATAAAAGGCATGTATAATATGATACTTTTTTTTTTTTAAGTTAAGGGTGATCTGGAAGGATATTTACCAAAATGTTAACAGTAGTTTGAACTGGTTTGTGGGTCTCTGGTCAATTTTACATTCTTTATGCTGTTTTGTAATATTTAAATGTTTCATAACCAGATTGTATTGATTTTAAAAATCAGAAAATCTTATTTGCATGTGAAAAGCAAAATCCAATAATGGATAAAGTCATCCTAAATAGAATGGCTTCTAGACACACCTGACTGGGCTGTAAAATAGAAAGCATTAACATCTAAAGAATGTGTGACTGCGTCAGAGAGCAGGGGACTGGTCTACTATTGAAGCTCTGAATGAGAAGAGTCAGAGAAACAAATGTAGGCAGCACCCACCCATACAGAGTGCGTCCAGGAAAGGGCGAGTCATGGCCAGTGGAGAGGTTTTATTGACAAGACCACTCCTATTGTGCACATGGGTTATCTCAGGCGTTCTCAGACTGATGGCATTATATTACAGCAAAAAAGAGAGAAAAAAACCAAATACATCCTGTTAGAAATGAGAAAGGAATGTAACCAAAAATCTGGAAGAGATTTTTAAAAATTACATGAACAAGTGATATACAACTTTATTGCAAAAAATTTTTAAAAAGGATTTAGCCAAGAAGAGTCATGATTAAATACACCAGTAACAGCAGAAGAAATGGAGAAAATGGTCAAAGAGTTAACTCTCCCCCAAACAAAAAGCCCAAATGGTTTAACTGATAAATTATATTAGATTTCAGAGAGGCGACACTATATATTATATTTAGATATTTTGGAGCAAATATAAAAAGACCTCTCCATTCATTTTAAGAGGCTAACATGATTCTGACATCAAAGCCAAACAAAGAACAAAATTTAAAATTAAATCTATAAAAACAGTCAATTAAAAATATAGGATAAGGGCCGGCCCGGTGGCTCAGGCGGTTAGAGCTCCATGCTCCTAACTCCGAAGGCTGCCGGTTCAATTCCCACATGGGCCAGTGGGCTCTCAACCACAAGGTTGCCTGTTCGATTCCTTGAGTCCCACAAGGGATGGTGGGCAGCGCCCCCTGCAACTAAGATTGAACACGGCACCTTGAGCTGAGCTGCCACTGAGCTCCTGGATGGTTCAGTTGGTTGGAGTGCGTCCTCTCAACCACAAGGTTGCCGGTTCGACTCCCGCAAGGAATGGTGGGCTGCGTCCCCTGCAACTAGCAATGGCAACTGGACCTGGAGCTGAGCTGCACCCTCCACAACTAAGACTGAAAGGACAACAACTTGAAGCTGAACGGCACCCTCCACAACTAAGATTGAAAGGACAACAACTTGACTTGTTGTCAAGTTGGAAAAAAGTCCTGGAAGCACACACTGTTCCCCAATAAAGTCCTATTCCCCTTCCCCAATAAAATCTTTAATATATATATATATATATATATATATATATAGGATAAAGGGAGGTGGTGAGGTGGGAGAAATGGGTGAAGGGATCAAAAGTACAAACTTCCAGTGATAAAATAGGTAAGTCAAGGGGATATAATATACAGCATGTTGAGTATAGTTTGTAATACTTTATGCATATTTGAAAGTTGCTAAGAGAGTAGATCTGAAAAGTTCTCATCATAAGGGAAAAAAATGTAACTATGTATGGTGATAGATGTTAACTAGACTTATTGTGATGATCATTTTGCAATATATACAAATATCAAATCATTGTGCTGAAGCTAAACTAATGTTTTATGTCAATTGTACCTAAATTTTTTTTAAAAAGAGGAAAAATAATTCCAAAATAAAGTATACCAATTGTATCCTAAAATGAATCATGGCAAAGTAAGATTTATTTCAGCGATGCAAAATAATGCATTTATTAAAAGCCTATCACCTGTATATATGTGTTATATATAAAAATGAGGACATTAAACAGTTAAAGTAAAAACTTAGCAAATCAAGATACTGAAAATATGTTTAATAAAAATTCAGTGCCCACCTCAGATTCATACTAGAATCACAGTCTCCTCTCTTACTATCACAGTAATTACTTATCTGAAACAAATAGCCAATGTCATTTGTTTTTAGTTTATTTTTGGTTTTTTTCTGGTTTTTGTAAGTTTTTCTTCCTTTTTTCTATTTTATTTTTGCCAATTTCATTCTTAACAATGAAATACTACAGGCATTCGTTTGAAGTCAGTCCTGGACATTTTTATTCTTTAAAAAATCGGTACCAAGATAATAGTTGTTATGACTTTCTATACGGTTCGACGTAAGCAAAGTTTCTGAGCATAGGCCTGGACAAAATACCTACATGGAAAGTAGGTTGCATGAATGTGTGAAGCAGCCAGGGTATGATAAAATATTCTTTGCCACAAGAAAGAAGAATGCTATCTTCCTTTTTCAAGAAACATGTAACACATGGGTTTAAGAAAGGTTTTATTTCCCTCTGAACTGTACTATAGGAACCACTGCAACATAAGTATAATGATAAATGTCAATTGACAATCGCATTCATGTGGGGAAGCTCTATATCGTGGTAGCACCTGTGTGTGTGCTAGCTGGCCGGTAAGCATCTCCAAA
Organism: Rhinolophus ferrumequinum; assembly: GCF_004115265.2. Lineage (NCBI taxonomy): Eukaryota > Metazoa > Chordata > Mammalia > Chiroptera > Rhinolophidae > Rhinolophus > Rhinolophus ferrumequinum. The sequence continues at coordinate 50,658,082 of NC_046288.1, forward strand.
CACAACGCAGAAACAGAGCAGAAAAACTCACACAAGTGAGCTTGACGTGAGACTCTGTTAGTCTCTGTCTGAACTTGCATGTAATTGTGAACCACGTCAGTGGTGGTACACATCAGAGGTAGCCTCAGGGATGTGTCTGTTTATACTGTCCACTTAGAAAATGCAAGAAATCGTTCCATAGGGGAAAAGTTGCCCAAAAGATTGTGTTGAAATCTTTTAAGATCAAATTCATATGGTGACCAGACCTGTGGTATGTCCATTGGTGATCTTTGTTTTGGGGTTCTTTAGTCCCTTGTGATTTGGGATCTCTCAGCTCTGCTTTTTGCCTTGCCCATCAGTACTAGCTTCTGTCACCAGGATTTTCCCCAAACCTCAGAATTCTCTTACTTCGTGGTGAGATTTCCTGGATAACTTTGTTCTCTTCAGCAAGCATGACATTTTCTATTCTGAAAATTTCTTGAAGTTTAGTCTTCAGCTTATGTAAAACGAATTAATTACATATAATTTTGAAAGTCCAAAATGATTTAAAGTTTGTTTTTTCTTAAAATGGAACATTCATACATAAGTTGAAGGAATAATAATAGAAATCATTTTTGCTTTACCATGTGTCAGGCAACATTGTAAGGCCTTTACATGTGAAATCTCATCCTCACCAGAACCCTATGAGATAGGCACTATTATCCCATTTTCGGATGAGGAAACTGAGGCACAGAGATATTAAGTGCATTGTACAGGTTCACATTGCTAAGAGATACACAGTCAGAATTTGAACCCAGACTGCTTGGCTCTAGAATGTACTCTTATCCACTTTGCCATGCTGCTGCAAGAACAGTGGCCAAAACATTTAAGGGAAACATTCTTCCTTTTACACATGCCAGTCATTCATTTGCTCCTTCATTATCAGGCTATTTGGATCGCTTACTATTAAAACAAAAAAAAGCTCTTCTGGAAATGGAACAGACAAAAAGCAAACAAAGAAATAACCAAGGCTACAGAAACCTAAGAGATATGTAAACTCAGTATGAAACAAAACACTTTAATCAATTAGTGATTTATTATAAGAAAATTTACAGTTAACTTTTATCTAGTTCATGGTAAATTCTTCTTGAATCCCTAATAAATATTTTTGGCATTTCTCAACAAAACTAGCTTAAAACTTCATTTTATTTTCTCTATTCTTTTTAGTTTGGATAAAAAATTTTGCTTTAAGCAAGTTTTATGTGACTAAATCAAGTCACTTTCTATGAGTGATCATGATACGTTTGGTCTTTATTTTCTTTGTTCTTCAGTACTGTGAATTACTGACAGCTTTCTAAATTATTCTAAGATTCTGGATTTCAATGATTTATTATTTGTGCAACAATTTCTGCAAAGTTGCTGAAATCTGGCAAGTCTATAATTAATTACACATATTAGAGTAAGCAGTTGGCTCTGACATGAGGTAGGTTTTGTTTTTCTCATCTCTACAGTATTTTCTGTCACTATGTTATCACTTGCCAATGTCTATAGGGATGCCTTAGTTCTATTTTAGTAGTGGAAACAGCGTATGTATTTGTGGAACACTACTTGAAGATATCCTTTTATTCTGGCAGATAGGACTGAGAGAGAACAACGTACGTACCAAATAGTACTGAAGCACAACAGGGAGTCTCAATCTGAAATTAGGTAAGTTTCAGGCGTGGGTAGGGATGTCTGGAAAACAGGTAGGCTGGGCCTTGAAGAAAGACCAAGTCAGAAACAATGGATCTGAGTTTGTAAGAGAGCCCTAGTAGGAGAAGTGTTCTGTGGGTAGCTTGGTGACTGTCTTTTAGCTCATTCTCACAGGTCCCCTGAGTGGGTGTCTGGGACCTCAGGAGAGAGAGGACTGTATGTAAAAAGGCAAAGTGTTGTTTCACTGAAGGCTGACACCAACATGCTCTGTCAGAACTGAAGCCAAGAGGAAAAGAAGCATCTTCCTTCAGTGCCTGTGTGGTGGTGCTTGGTGAGACTGGCAGGCAGAACAGTGGCTGAGGCCAGTAAAAACTGCCATGCCTGTGGGAGCAGAGCAGAGGCTGAGCCTCCCTGTGGAACACCAGCAAAGTCTGCAGGGAGCTTGGTGTGCCTGCAGGGCCTGTCAAGTGACCCAGAGGCCTCCCTGACCATCAGCAGAAGCCAGTGGAAGTCACCAGGCTAGCAGAGCAGGGCCGGATCCTGCTGGGGGAACTCGGTGCTAGTGGGAGAGCACCAGGCTCCAGTGAGTGAAGGTGGTAAATGATTGGTGGTTGCTGAATCCGGGTGTTTGCGAGCACATCAGAGACACCCCTGAAAATACCTAAACACCTCAAGAAAGTGATATTTCAAAGGGGGGCCATCAACTGATTACTGGGTTGTTCCTTTTAATGTGACCTTATTTGTATCTACAAGCTAGTGGAAGTTGGGCAAATGGATATATAAAATAATCTAGAGATCAGAAATCATCATCAGACCTGTTGGGAATATTTGAAGGGGGTGCTTGGGAACTAGTGTCATAATAATTTACAGACACATAGAAAGTAATCTCATTTTGTAGGCTACCACATATAAGGTCTTAAATAAGACTAAATAACCCAGACTTTGGGAAATGTACCAATCTGGACTCTGGTCATTGCCTCATAGAGATCATGGAGCCAAAAACCCTGTCTGCATGAATCAGTGTGGGGTTTTATGCCCAAAGGGAAAGGATATATTTATATTCCGAGAGCAATATTTGCCTTATTTACCCTACCTTTAACAGCAATACTGAACAAGTTAAACCTTAGTATACCTGTCTGCGCATAGCTCCTTCTGAGTTTCTTCCCTATAGTTTCATTTCTGCATAGAATTGTCTTCTTTTATAAAATGACCTTGTCACCTAAGGCATAATGAATGTGAACAAGGGCAGTTGTCTGATCCAAGGAAAGCCAATAACCTATTTCGTCAAACACTTGTGAGTTAATCTATCATGAAAACTCTGTCCAATGGGGAAAATCATATCTAATTGGTCTGATGAATGTCGTCTTTCTTTGCAAGGTGTTCAAATGGTAGCAAAGGCTAAATCTGAAAGACAAAGTTGGAGAAAAGGTGATTAGTAGAAGCCTATAAACAGAAGGAAGAACAAGGAGAGGCTAAGAGGAGAAAAGATAAGCTTCTCCTTCAGGTGAGAAAAAGAAGAGAGTCACTTTATCGGTGGCCTCTGACACAGAGCAGGACAATCAGATCAGGAGTAGCTGAGCCTTATGCAGCACATAATGCTATGGGACATACCATGGGGTCATTGGAAGCTTATACAGTCACTGGAAGTGCTTGCTGGACACCATGACAGGCTTTCTAGTTCCCAAGCCACGTTCTAGCTCCCTGAGTCCTAATAGCTTGAGTATGTTTTTATTCCTATAACCTGCTGGATCCTAGCTACCCCTACACGGCTGCAATAAAATTTATCAGTTTAACAAAATCTATACTGATTTGAACAGGTAGGAAAATGTATTTGTTTACAAGGCATACCTAATGAAGTTAATAACGTGAGAATGACAATTGGAAATCAGAATTTAAGAAAGGTAAGCTAGTTAATATTCTAACTCCAAGGATCTATAATTACTGTGTACTGAACATAAAAATTTGAAGCTGAGCTTTCAGGTATCTAAGGCAAAAAGAAAAAGAATGAGAACAAAAATATTTGAAACATTTGCCTCCCTTTAGTTTTCCATCTCCCTTCCTCTCAGATAAGTACGTAGCCAAGTTTGTGCTTTCTTCATCAAAATGAAGTGTGTAGTGAAGATGGATATTGAAATTGCCTGGAAAACTTTCTGGCTTTTATTTCAAAAGGCTAATCCTTAGTAGAGGAGAGAAATTGCAGGTAGAGACAAAATGACTTGGAGAAAGTTGAAGTAAAAGGACTTCCCACAGTTCAGGGAAAAAAAAAAATTCTGCAGGCTTCATGGGGGCCAAAGGATTTGGGTTTTGAACATGGGAACCCGAATCATACTTTCAGGTAGTATTACTAGGCAAGATCGACTCCAGAAAGGAATTGCTGCAAGGTACATGAGACCCGAGGCATGGCATTTTAAGCCTTGGTAAAAATATCCGTGCTGCAAACCTAGTGCAGAAGCAGCTGAGAGCTGCTGGACTCGGAGGGATGATTCAGACCAGCATGGTCAGAGCTGTGAAGAGATAACCAATGACCAGTGGGCCTTTTCCCCTACCTGTGTACGTGTTGGCATTGCATAAGATTCTAAAACCATGAACAACTCTGGGCAGGTGGGGGTCATGCTCCAAGAATGAACCACATTAAATTTCCACGTGCCTGGTGGAATGGTGGTGATAGAGCTCAGAATCAGGAAGTTTCTTGACGTACAATTTTTGTACATATATGTCTGTGAACTGATATTCACATTACCAGAAAAAAGTACCAAGATCACTTCTAAGTTTCAAATTAATCACCTGTGCTGTCATGATAGCTTCTCTCAAATCACAAGCCAAAATGACAGGCTAGGAAATCTTAAGTAATGGGGCTTTAAGGTGAGGAAGACCAATATCGTACAGTCAGACCCTCTTCCCCCATTGGAATGAATCTAGAAGGCCATTCAGCCTCCTAGAAGTTCATGCCATTTGTATTCTCATGCTACCATGGATCCTGTTGAAATTCTACACCATTCAGGGACTCGGCTAATCTTTGTAGCTGCTATTCCCTTCCCTCCATTGTCTTTCTTAGCTCTTGCCATTTGTGATTTCTGACTTCTCTTAGCTTTTATTGTCTTGTGGCTTCTGATCATTGCCTTTCCTCTGGGTGTTTGGTTGGTTTTGTTCTTCTCATTTTTTTGAATTCTACCCCTACAGTAAACTGCTGACTTACTCTGTGTGTTGTATACTCAGCCTTTGCAAGAGAGAATGTTGGGCCATTCATTCAGTCATGGCCACCTTTGCTGGGCAGAACTCTTACACCTGGGTCATCTCTGCTGCAGCCAGGGCTATGGGTTTCTGATCCTTTCTGAGCCTACTTCAAAACGAGTTGTGGTAGCAACAGACTCTGTGAGAATATTGAAAATAATAACCCAGTGCTAACTGTGGGCCACACATTGTTCCAAATGATTTATTGTTAGTGTGCTCTGAATAAAATTCCCATTTTACAGATGAGGAAGCTAAGATGGTTAGGGTTGAGCAATATTTCCAAGGTCACACAGACAGTAAGCAGCAGAGCCGAATTCTAGCTGGCAGTCTGGTTTGTAACCACTGTCTTTTCAATTCAACTGAATTTAAAGAGACTGAATTGGAGTTGCTGTGCATAGCAGAGGTGGCTAGCTGACCCCCAAAGATTCCAATTCAGTGTTCAAAGTGGAGAGTTGTTAGTTGTTATTGGAAAGCAGCTGGTCAGCCACTGACTATGTTTTCCATTCCCTTTGAATGTAAGTACCGTGTTTCCCTGAAAATAACACCTAATCTGACAACCAGCTATCGTGCATCTTTTGGAGCAAAAATTAATATAAGACCCGGTCTTATTTTACTATAATATAATACCGGGTCTTATTAATTTTTGCTCCAAAAGACACATTAGAGATGATTGTCTGGCTAGGTCTTATTTTTGGGGAAACACAGTAGGAGCATGAAACCAGCATGACTGGTTCCAGCCAATGTGAGCTGAAGTTATGTGCCTCACATTCAGGTCAAGGAGGTGAGTGTCAGGTGTGCCTTCCTCATGCTCTATTCCCCTGCATGGAAACCTTGGAATTCACATATTTAAGATAGCAGTGCCATAGAAGGGAAGTGGCTAGCTCCCTGAGTGACCATTTGGAGAAGAACTGCCTAGGAAGAACATCTACTAGACTTTTCATGAGGGAGAAACACAATTTATTGTGGGGGTTTGTTTGTTATAGCAGTTAGCCTATTAAGACAAATATGCCATGTAAGCATCCATTCATTTCTTGAATAAAACTTGTAAATTTGTTTGTAAATATGTAGTTGAGATGTTCAAACCATGTAAATGCTTTGGACCCTGGTATTAAGTGAGGTGACCTAAAAAAAAATTTGAAAAAGGCCCTGGGAAGAAAATTCTGCAAATCTTTACTGATCTTTACTAAAGATTGATACATTACAGCAACAGTTGACTTTCATTCTTCCTATGTGGCCATATATGCAAATATTTTTGTAGGTTGGGGCATCTTTCCCTGGACCTCCTAGAATTACCATGTAAATAATCAAAAACATCAATGAGGAAATACTGTGAACTGCTTCCAGATTTCCTGGATCTAGATTCTGATAGATCTAGAATAGCGTATTTCCCAATGTTATGGGCTGAACTGTGCACCTCCATCCCCCACCCATCCATATGTGGAAGTCCTAACCCCCAGCATCACAGAATGTGACTGTATTTGAAGATAAGGACTTTAAAGATGCAATTTATGTAAAACAAGGTCATGTAGATGGGTCCTAACCCAATATGACGACTGTCCTTATAAGAGATTAGAACACAGACAACACAGACTAAGGGATGATCATACCTGGGCATAGCAAGAAGGCAGCCATCTGCAAGCCAAGCAAAGGGGACTCAGAAGAAACCAAACCTTCCGACACCTGATCCTGGGCTTCTAGCCTCTAGAATGTGAGAAAACAAACTTCGGTTGTTTAAGCCACCCACTCTGTAGTGTTTTGTAATGGCAGCCCTAGTAAACTAATAGATTAGTTTGTCCCCCAGAATCAACATTCTGCCCTTCAAATCTCCTGTCATCACAAATGTAATCTTACACAGTGTGGGCAAGATTTTTTATATAGGAGCCAGTCTCTAAATATTATGAACACAAATATTTTTTTGTTTTACTAATTCCACGGGCAAGAGCTCTCTGCCCGCATCCTATAAAATCCCAGTATGTTATAAACTGTTCCTTTATTTTCTGGGTTGAGAGAATCCAGTTCTTCAAGTAAGTCGGGAATATCCCACAAAGCTGCTGAATGCATTTCAATCTTGGAATATCACTAATAGTGTTAGTTAGAAAGATTCTTTTGATAATCTCACACATTCATCAAATGCTTTCTTCCTACGTGAAACATAAAAGAAAGATTTTATCGTAAATATTTTCCTTCAAAATTCAAGGGAATGTGGGACTATTGGGAGCATAACATGGTTTTCTTGGAGACCTCTATTTTGGTTTATTTTAAGAGAGGATGGAAGCCTTAGAAAAGCAAGTTCACTAATATCAGACATTTTAGAGAGCTCTCCAAAAATATTTTATGGTAATGTCTTACTCAGTTTTTGTAAATTATAAAGTACTTATAGATAATAGCAATGCTTTAAATAATATGAAATAACAAGGAATTGGAAGCCTATCCTGTCAATCTTTGTAAAAAATACTAGAATACATGGAGAAAACAGTAATGAATATAAAATTACTTGAGAATCCTTAGAGATGCATTACTAATATTCTTGTTGTAAAAACTATTATTGAAAGAAACTTGCCTAAATGCACTGTGTTTGAGAAGAAATATGGTTTAAATGTAAGATAAGGAAAGAGACTGAATTATATTATTCAGTTGCATTATTAATTTTGATACTGATGAGACTGGAATAAAGCAGATCGCTTCTGCAATCCCAGGTTGCACACTGATGCTTTTCGAAGTACCCTGTTTCCCCAAAAATAAGACCTAGCCGGACACTCAGCTCTAATGCATTTTTTGGAGCAAAAATTAATATAAGAGCCAGTCTTATATAAGACCCTGTATTATATTATATTATATTATACTATACTATATTATATTATATAAGACCCAGTCTTATATAAGACACTGTATTATATTATATTATATAAGACCCAGTCTTATATAAGACTGGATGTTAATATAATATAATAGTATAATATAGTATAGTATAATATATATTATATATTATAGTATAGTATATTATAATATATATTTTATAATAATATTAATCTTACATTAATTTTTGCTCCAAAAGACACATTAGAGCTGATTGTCCGGCTAGGTTTTATTTTTGGGGAAACATGGTATCAAGAAACAATTAAGTAGCATCACACAGTCATGCTCATTCTCAAAACAGCGGGGTGAAGTTGCATCCTCACAAAGATATTCTAACCTTGATAGTATCTGACCTCTCCTTTGAGCCTTCTCTGCTAGGCCCTGTAGATCTCATCTCTTGCACTTTTTCAGACATGCCCAGAATAGAGCTGAAGTGAAGTCCTGCCATAAATCAACGTTCATGAATGGAGACTATAAAATTCCTAATTTAGATGCTATATGGTGTGTGTTCCTTTGAGAGAAATAAAGCTATGCAAATAGAGTAACTAGAAAGCACTGATAGAAAAAGGCCATTTTGCTAAGAAAGGAAGCAACAGAAATCATGTGAGTGTACCACCAAGCAGTGTGAAAGAGCGGCTGTGGAGGGCCTCGTAGGAAGCTATCAGAAAATAAGCTGATAAATTTATAAATCAAACAGATGCTAGTTTTTCATTTCCAGACTGGTTTGGTGTAGTGTAGATGTCTTTCCTGCCATCTACTTGGAAGGCATGACAAACCATTCTGTGTAATCTGAGCTGAAAGATATAAAACTGAAAGATATAAAAGAATTGCACTTCCCCTTCTTTCCTGGGTCTATCTCTTTGCTAAACGGGTTGCTGTGAACATAGCAGAAAATTAGAGGCTATTTCCTTGCATATAAAAGTTATGTTCCTGGTTAATCAAGTCTCCATCGTTTTGATCCTGTTAGCCTGTAGATGATGCATTTTTACTGTTCAAATGAGAAATAAAGTTCAGAATCTGCAATGTGGCTTTGGTGTTAATGCATATGTTGAATATTTCACAATTTATGGAAATTTGTCTAACTCTGCTTACTCAAAGATTTCACTTCTTTTAAATTTATCGCAAGCACTCAAGACAGAAAACCAGGTAGTGCTTACTTTATACCATGTGTTCAAGCCACGTTTTAAGAAAATCACTTTTAGTTCAACTTGGATATGTAATCAGTCTTCAGTCTTGTAATACATTACAGCAGAAATAAATTCAAGCAACTCTTCAATATCTTTTGCTGCCTCAAAGCATTAACAGATGATGCCACTTGCCATTTTAATTTATTAGACAGTAGTGAGGGAAACCAGACTGTAACGTGGAACACATTTCAAATTTAACTTTGCAGTGCTTGGTTGATATTTATCTGAGGCATTGCATTTTAGAGTTGTATTAGCACAAAATTTGAGTCAATTAATTCAGAGGCTGAATTGTAAATGAACCATGCATTTCTATGAAAAGTAAAGAAGATGGATGGTCCCATGAGTTAGTTAGGTTTGTGAGTCCAAAACTCTTAGACACTATTTTTTAGAAATGCATGTTGAAAAATCTCTTTTATCTTTATCATTGAACTAAAATCCAGAACTTGTAATGAATTCAAGAGAAATAGGACATTTTGGACAAATAACATGGGTTTCATATTATTATAAGTAGCATAGTATGTAAGTTAAAGAAATAATGCTTCTTCATTTTAAAATAGCTTTCCATTTTAAGGAAGCACACCTTCATTAGGGAACTGGAACATATAGAAAAGCATATAGAAAAAAATGTATTTGTCATTGTCTCAACATCCAAAGATAGGTATTATCCTTATTTGGATATGTTTCCTTTGTACTTTTTAGTTATGTTTCTGTCTTGAGTTTCTGTTTGTTTTTGTAAACAATTGCTTTATTCTGCCCTTTATGATTAACAGTAAGTAACAGCATTTATTTATGTTAATACATACCTTTACAAACAATTTTAAAGGGTCATACAATTTTGTATTAAATGTGGGCTCCATAGTTTATTTACCTAGTCTCAGATCATTAAATATTTCGGGTGATCTAAGTTTTAACTTTCATAAAGTATACTATTGTGAATATCTTTGTGCATAGAGAATACTCTCAATTTTGAATTTTAGATGATTTATTTAGACTTTCTTCTCAGAAAGGAACTCATATTTAAAGACCTTTAAAAGAAGGAAACTCATATTTAAAGACCTTTAAAAAAAGGACACTACCATCCAATACCATTAGAACTCTATGAGAGTGCTTTATTTTCATGGCACTCTTGCCAGCATTGAATAATATTATATATATGCTATATATATTATAGCATTATATTTATATGCTATATATATAAACAGGGCACATTGACCATATATACTTCTTTTCTCTTCTAGTCAAAGTTTTGTTAAAGAGACAGTAGAAGAATATATATTCAAACTCACAAAATCGAAAGAAATGAGAATGAAAATATGAGATTTGGACCAGAGGGAGCTGTGACTCCAGGAGCCGATCAGAATAAAGTGAAAATATGCAGACTCTTTGCTGAGGGTTGAGGCAGTCAGATATATACAACTTTTTGGCGGGAGATTATTTTACTGCTTAAGAAAATAAGAGAACTTAAGATCAGTAGAAAAGATCACCAAATAATAACATTTGGGCTTCTAACATGAGAGCGTGTTGTCTGAAATATTCAAACAGAAATGTGAAAAAGAGAAAGGATAGAAAATATTTTTAAAGAGCGTGAGAATCATATTGGACATAGAGGAGAAATTGAATATATGCTCAATTGGAGTTTACTTTTAACACATACGTAATGAGAGATACTGATTAAGAATTTTCAAAATCCTATAGAAGATATCAAGCTATAGAGTCAATAAGCTCTAGATTTCAAACAAGATAAATACAAAGAAAAATCATGTCTAGGCACATCACAGAAGAATTACTAAAAACCAAAGACAAAGAAGGAAATCTTAAAGGCATTCAGGGGTGAAGGGTGCAGAATCACTTTCAAAGGAACAACAAAAAGACTGACAACTGGCTTTTAAATAGAAACCTTGAAAATGACTAGCTTAATTTCTGTCTTTATGGATTTGCCTATTCTGGACATTTCATATAAATAGAATCATATAATAGGTGGCTTTCTGTGTGAAGCTTCTTTCACTTAGCATAATGCTTTTGAGGTTCACCCATGTTGCAGCATGTATTAGTACTTCATTCCTTTTTATGGCTGAATAATATTCTATTATATAAAAATAACACATTTTAAAAATGTACTCATCAATTAATGGGCATTTCCATTTTATTAAAATAAAGGTATGGGGTTATTTCTGGACTTTCGGTTCTACTCCACTGATTTATATTTCTGTTTATAAGCTAGTATCACACAGTTCTTCATTTTCTTGAAAGCACTTATGTACCCCTAACATGTATTTATTTGATTCTTGTTGGAACCTTCAAGAATACAAACTATATGTTGTCTGTTGTTCACTGATCTATCCTGAGGATCTAGAATAGTGCTTAGGATGTGGTAGATGCTCAATGATACAAGATACAGTGGCATTTGGACTTATTCTTTTGTTCTTGATAATTTCTAAATGGAATTCTAGAAAATCAGAGGTTTTCTAAATATCTAATTTTATTTCTGTCACCTATTCTTTGGCTAATTTTATAATCTTCAGTTTTTTTACTTCACTCTTTAATTCATCATTTTTAAATTTATTTTTTGCAAACTGCTACCTAATTTTCTTAAGATTATTTATTCAATCATTCTTCCCTTTTATATTGATTTGTAATACTTTTATCATACATCATATGTGAGAAAATTCTCATATATAGAAGGGTAGGGGTTGAATTAGAACTTGAATTCAGACATTCCCATTTTCCCCACTTCACGACTCTGCTTTCTACACTACTTTGTCCCATGGGACTGTATTATTATACTGCTAATATATATTGTTTATGTATGGTAGAATTAGTCTTCTTTTTTCATTTATTGCTCTTCTATAATTTTGTAGCTACCCTTGCCTGTTTTTAAAAAATAAATAAAATTCAAAATCATTTCAATACCAACAGAACAATAAGAATAATAATCATCTATTAAAATAACAACATAGCTCACTGGTATTTTAATCGTAGTTATAACTAACGTATATTCACTTGGGAAAAACATATATATTTTTTTAAATCTGTATTTCTATATATAAATATGTGTGTCTTTCCATTTATTTAAGTCTCTCAATAAGGTTTTCTAAATTTCTTCCTCTTGATATTAACACATTTCTCAACAAGCTACTTGTTGGTATTTTTAAAATTGGTATTGTAAAAGAAGACCTTTTTGTTATATTTTCAAATTTGTTATATTGAGTAGATGTCATTTATAAAGTGTGAAAATCATCCTCTTAAAAGCACTAACAAATACTTATCAACTAAAATTTATTATGTCTATTTTTAATATGGCTTTAAATGCAAATATCATATTTTGAATATTTTAAGAGCTTATTCATTTATGTGCAAGGTGAGTGTGGGAGAATTTTCCCCTGATGATGATTCTACATCCATGTTGGTAAATCAAGACCAACAGAAATTTTGTTATTCATACTCATAATTTAATCAAATCATCTATTAAAATTCATTTAGTGCTTTATAATTTAATAAGAACAAGACATCATTGCTCAGAATTGTAAACAGCCTGTTATAATCTGTTTTTTTCTTTTTAATGTAAAAAGTAAATTGCAGAAAAGTCTCTCTATGGCAACACAGTAAAGGAAATATGACTTCTAGACAGGTTTTAGCAAAACATGCTAATTCTATTGCTTTTCTTGAGTAAAAACCATTATGGGAGATACAATTTGCCATATCCACTGTTCAATGAACACATGGATATTGTATATTACCAGAGAGATATGTTTTATGTGGCATGGCCGAAATGTACATTTGTGTGGTCCCATCATTTTATTTTGTTACTTTGTGTACATATGGGTATACACATAAAAATATACACAAGTATTACATTGTTAATATTAACTGTCCGCTCTCTAGTAGAATTAAAATATGTATCTGCTAAAATGAAAGCATTTAAGTCAAGGTCAAGGTATCACCTCAAAGTAGGTCAGGCAATTTTCACAATACCTGTAGGTCAAGCACTAGCTCTGCCTATAATTAAAATTTTTTAAAGTTTATTGTATTCTACATTAGAAAAATTAACTAGGATACATAAAATATTACTTTGTAAATACTTTGCATAGGATGAGGCTATATTTCTTGAAACAATCTCAAACTTAGAGAAAAGTCAAAAGTATAAAAATTATATTTTCTTAAACCACTTGAGAATAAATTTCCTACTTGATGACCTATCATTCCCTAATACTTTAGAGCATATTTCCTGCAACCAGGACATTCGCCTACATAATGAGACATATTACACGCTACCATGAAAATCAGGAAATTAACATTGATACATTACTACCATCTAATCCTCAGACCTGTTCAAGTTTTGCCAACTGTTCAAATAATGTCCTTTAGAGCAAAAGGATCCATTTCAGCACATCATGAATTGTTTTCAATTGTCATGTGTCTTTAGCATCCTTCAGTCCAAAAGTGTTCCTTAGTCTTTCCTTTATTTTCGTGACCTTGACTCTTCTGCATTCCAAGGCAGTTGTTTGTGTAATGTTGCTCGATTTTAGTTTGTCTGATGTTTCCTTGTGATTAGATTCAGTTTATGCATCTTTGGATAAACTTTCAGTTTATGCATCTTTGGACATAAATTCTTGTCACTGGATCCTGTCAGGTGGAACACGATTTCAATGTGTCTCTTTGCCGATGGTATTTACTTTGAGTACTTGATTAAGATGGTGTCTGCTATACTTGTCAGCTCTGAAGTGAATTTTCATTCTTTGTAATTGATAAGCATTTTGTGGGGAAGTACTTTGAAACCATGTAAGTATTCTATTCCTTATCAAACTGTCAATTTATTCATTTATCATTTTAGAGCAGTATGATTCATTGTTTGTTACTTTATTCAATGGGTTATAATCTATTACCATCATTGTCATTATTTGCGTTCCTTTTAGCACAGATTGATATTTCGAAGCCAAGATCTGGGCACTAGGTATGATCCTTGCTGTTGGGATGCTGCAGGTCTCAGGCTCGTTCGTTCAGTGGATAGAGCTAGAGGATGGATGCATTTATATACCCACATCCCACATATACTTACATCCACATCTATATTGATGTCTATATCTGTCTATATACTATATATTGAAAACCGTAGCTGACACCAAGTCCCCCAATTCCAACTTAACATCACAGGATTTGTTTCAGTTTTCCACCTTTCCATATTCTAATTCTCTTCTCTGACAGAGAGAAGACTGGCTTCAATTATCCTTAACATATTAATTTATTTGGTGGACCATATGCAACTCATCTCCAGGCTGCAGCTGCCCTTCCCTGTCCACATTTTCTTCCTATCACACGTGGGCTCCCACACCCCCTTTGGAATTCCCCTTTCCATCTGGATGACTTCCTCACTCAGCTCAGGCTCTGACACCCGGCACCTGCCCCCTTCCCCATGGACTCACGGTGTTCAGGCTCTGACTCCCCATATAGGTCTGTCCCTCCGGGGGGTATCCCACCTTACCCCCGTCAGGCTCTGACTTTCCATGCTGAGCTGCCCCCATGAACAGGAGAATATATGTATAGTGTGGTATATTCAGAGAATAGACTACTGTGCGGTACAGAATATAAACAAACTGGAGTGAAAGTACAAGGACGAATGTCACAGTCATAATGAAGAATGATGAGGGTACATTGAAGACTACACACAGTACAAGACCATTAAAGTTTGAAGATATTCATGGGAACAGTCAACACCACCGTTAGGATAATGACTCTCCTGCAGGAGAGGAAGAAGGCGGCCGTGATCAGGGAAGGGTACACCGAGGACTTCAACGGTGTTGGCGATATTCCATTTCTCAAGATGAGTGGTAGGTACACTACTCTGGATTACCTTCCATTTGCCCCTCCAGATCGATTTTCCACCCTTCTCAATCCCGCCCTCTGCTCTGGGAGGCTGATTTTTATGGTCTACTGTAGATCAATGTGTGCCTTATTGGAAGGAGGGAGGATAATGACGTCCCAGATTCCTGATTTCTAGGATGGCCTTGGACTGGCTAGGTTTAAGCAAAGGTCGCAACTTCTGTTAGGCCCTCTCCACCCAGTTCACTTTGGGTTTTGGTATTTTCCCAGTGCCCTTACTCCTTCAGGCCGAGGAATGGAAGTGTTGCCCCATTGTTAACTCTCACTTATTGCGCTCCTCCTTTCGGACCGCCAAGACACTGCCCATGCCTTAGTATTTATATAATAATCTTTTTATTAAACTCTTCATTCTTCTCAAATTACCCAGCTTGAGTGTGTCATCTGCTGTTGGCTGCGTTCTGACTGATAGAGTATGTTCTCTCTTTCTCTCTTTCCACACACAGACACTTTTTTTGTGTGTATTTGAGACAGTAATTCATATTTATAAAAAACTTAAGAAGGAAAAAGTTTTAATGAGCATTTATTATATGTCAAGCATTGTGATAGGGTTAAGGTTGGGAATATAGAGAAACAATAAGACATAAATCCTCCTGTCACAAAGAAGTCACAGTCTACTAGGAGAGACAGATGGAAAATTAAAGGCAATGAGTAGTGTAGTTAAGAGCATGGGCTTTGTAGTCAGACAGACTTGACTCAAGTCCAGGCTCAGCCACCTACTGGTTATGTGACTTTGGTCTACAGAGATAAAACTGGGCTTGGTACTAGTACCTTCCGCAGAGCCCTTGTGAAGATTAAAACTAAACTCATTAGCATCTGTACGTACTTATATATTAGCAATTGCATTTTGTACCTGGTTTAGAGGTAGCACAGAGGAGGCATAAGTTAGTTAGAGCTGAGGAGGTCAGCAAAAGTTTAATGGGTGAAGTGATGCCTGAGCTGGATTTTGAAGAAATAGTCATTTCACCAAGCAATCAGAGATAAGCAGGTCAGGCAGAGGGAACAGCATGTATGAGAACATGCAACAATGAAATACTATTTTGTGTTCAGGGAACCGTGAACAGTTCACTATTGCTGGAGGATCAAGGTCAACGCATGAGTAGTGAGACATGAGGCTAACGAGGTAAGCAAGGGTACAGACAGAGAGCCTGGTTTGGATTTGATCCTGAAGGTGATGAGCATCTAGGCAAGTTTTTTAAAATCTTCTTTTAGTTTGAAAAAAATTCCAGCTTACAGAAACATTGCACGAATTGTAAAAAGAACTCTTGGTATACCCAGTCTCCCCAACTGGTAACACTGTACTACACTTGTCTTACTATTCATTTTCTCTCTGTATAATCTGAACCAATGATATAACTATAGTACAACTGTCAACATCAGGGAATGCATAAGGATATGATAAAACCTAACTTCCTTTAGAGCAACAACACTTTTTCTTTTGGTCAAAATCCAACCCAGGATCAAGTGTTGCGTTGGTTGTCATATATCTGTAATCTCTTTTGATCAGGGACAGTTCCTCAAATCTTTCCCAGTCTTTTGGAACACTGGAATTTTAAAGAGGACAGGGCAATTATATTATAGATTGTCTTCAGTTTGGGTTTGCCTGACACTTCCTCATGATTGGAATCCATTATGTATTTTTGGCAGGAACACCACAAAAGATACGGTGTTCCCAGTGTTTCATATCAGATGAACACCCAAAGTCAGTTTGTCCCCTTACTGGTGATTTTTAACTTCGATAACATAATGAAGAGAGTATCTGCAAGGTTTCTCCACTTTTTAAATGATAAATATTTTATAGGGAGTTATACTGAGACTATGTAAATAGCTGTTGTTTTTTTTTAACAAACTTTCACCCAATTGTTTCAGTATCCATTGATGATTCTTTCCTGAATAAATTACTGCAATAATGGTTGTCAAATGGTGATCTTCTAACTCCATCATTCCTTCCACATGTAATAGTTGACATTATATTGTAAAGAAGAGCTTACTTTTGTCCCTCATGTGTTATTTATTTTTATCGGTATAGGCTCATAAATTACTATATTTTTCAATAGGTTATAATCAGATACTACCATTATTTATTCTGATACTCAAATTGTCTCCTGTTTGGCCAGTGGGAGCCCCTTCAAATTGGCTACTCTGTCCTTTTTATAGTCTCTATATCATTTTTGAGTTCTACCTTGTTTTGGTACAATGAGATTTTTCCAGACTTATTTTGCGCTTTCCCTGCTCTGGCCCTGGAGTGAGCCAATTATCCAGGGAGCCTTGACTCCTTTTAGTGGAGAATGGTATTTAGAAACCAAGATCGAGAAATTAGGTGTGCTCATTGCAATTAGTCTCTTTTAGTGGTCAGAGCTTTACACACACACACACACACACACACACACACACAAACACACTCGTATTATCCATCTATCTATCAAAACCTTGAGATCACATCAATACTTCTAATTCCAACACACCACCACATGATTCATTCCTCCTTTCCATATTTGTAACTCCCTTCTCAGAAAAAAACTTGGCTTTCATTATCCTTAACATAGTTACTATTTGCTCATTTCTCCTTTACATATCAAGCCCCTGATCGCATTGACTATTTCCTTAGCTTTGGCCTTGGTGATCTCACAAGTCACCTTAACCCTGACTAGTAACTTAACCCTGACGACTATTTACTTGGTCCTGACTCTGCCGGCTCTGTCCACCTCTTTGACCCTGGATCCACCTCTGCAAAGTGAACGATTTTAAGCAGGTGAAAAGCATGATCAGATTTGTCTCTTAGAAAATCAGCTTGATGTCAGGGATTAGAGGCAGTTAAGAGGCTACTGTATTAGTCCAAGCAAAGGTTTAGAATGGACTAAACTAAAGCTGTGGCCCATTAGAAAAGAGAGAACACACACAAAAAAATATTTGGAAGATGAAATCTATAGGCCTGAATAATTTGATAGGGAAGCGGGGTGAGATGAGGAAGAAGGGGCCTACTTTTTAACTTGGGAGACAAGTAGACAGAGGGTGTCACTAAGAAAGACAGGGAATTCAGGAGAAAAAGCAGATTGAAAAGGGGTGGCAAAAGTAGGTAAATAGGAGATAATTGCTTCTTTTTGGTCATGTTGAATCTGAACTGTCCATGGACACTGGAAGTATAGTAGCTAGTTCGATAGATGGCTTTGGGCATGTGCTTAGATTCTATCTCAAAAGCGCATTTCCCTGTGCAGACATCCAAGGAAACAAGTGCCCTCAGTGCCAAAGGACTTTAGAAATGCCAGATTGTCATCTGAGACGCTGAAGCCCATTCTTCCTCCTGGAAATGAGTTGGCTGAAGTTTGTACACAGGAATGAAAACAGTAACCGGATAGCCAAAGGGGACTTTGAGTTAAAATCTCAGATAGAAGAATAAAACAGAGACTATAACATAATTTTGTAAAAATCTACGTTTTGTCACTTTTTTATGCTTAGACAAAAAAGAACTGGGTGATTATCTTAACAGCCAGAAAGGTGGTCTTAGGAAGTTTATCTCACTCAACAGCTTGTCTTGTGTGGGTGAAGAGGACCAAGGAAGGAGGAGCTGACAGCAAGGCTAACAAATAATGATTGTAAGTATCACTTATTGGGCTGCTAAGCACTTCACAAATTCTATTCAACTTAATTGTAACAAAAATCTATGAGGTAGGTACTTTAACCTGTATTTGTCAGATATGGAAAATGAGGTTAAACAATTTGCCCAGGGAACCACGACTAAGGGAGGGAGGTTGAAGGCAGAGAGTTCAACTCAAGTCTGCCTATTTTAATGCTACATCTGTGCTCTTACCTGCCCCACAGCACTGCTTCCCTGAAGAGGCAAGGAAGCAGAACTGATGGCCAGCAAGGGCAGGAGAGTCTCCAGTCTCCCTGTGCCCAAGAAGAACCCTTAGGGATTTTTGGACTTGAATTTTCAGAAATTCTTGTTCCTCTATTTCATTAGTTCAATCCTGAACACAACCCATCACACGTCAACAAACTGGAATGTCTTCAGAGTAGATGGACAAAGATTGCAAAGTATCTAAACGTGCTACATTATATAAGTAAGAAACAGCAAATCATAAGACACGATGGTTCGTCTCAAATACATAAAGAGCTATCAGATAGAAAAGGAATAAGATTTATTGTTTTTCTAAATCTAAGAGTAATCCATGGCATACTGGTATGTGAATATGTAGAATACAAAATTTGATCAAGAACTGCGAATATGTAAACATTGAATATGCCCGTGGACAGGGACTGAAGGTAACAAGGACAAATGAAACACTGACATGTTTAGCTGATGGTATTGTGGCCAATTTGTTCCTTGGCTTTAAAAAAATTTTTTTTTAGTATTTTTCTGCAGAAAAGAAATTTTAACAAATGCAAACACATAAGAGAAATGCTGATAATCAGAGAAAAATGTTCAGTCTTATTATAGTTTATTTTCCTTTGTCGAAATGACAAGTATTAAAAATAGATAGTAACCAGCACTAGTAAGGAAATAAGTCTCTAGGACAGTCCTGAACCAATTTGTACACATTTTCTAAAGAAAATTTAGATAAACTGTATAAAAAACAATAAACAGTGACAACGCTCTCATGCAGTAATTCTACTTTGAAGAACATATCCTAATAATGATGTATGCAAAGCTCTAGCTAAAATAATATATTCACTGAAGCCTTGTCTATAATATATAACAATTAAAAATAACCTAAATGTCTATTAATGAGTTTGGTTCAGTAAATTACCCATACAATAGAATATTATGCAGACATCAAAACCATGTGATAAAAGTGTATTTAATGACAATAAAGAAATTCACAACATAATAATTGAAGAAATCAGTTAACTACTCATTCTTTGTGGTATGGTTCTGTTTTTGTAATATATATACATACATATACATGTATCATTATATTTGGTGATTGATATCTTTTTGCTTATGTCTATATTACATTTTTCTTTTTTTTGAAGGCGCAGCTCACAGTGACCCATGCAGGGATCAAACCCGCAGACTTGGTGTTATCAGCATCACGCTCTAAGCAACTAAGCTAACCGGCCACCCCCTATGTATTACATTTTAAAGTTATTACTTGATTTTGTTACGTTATTTGTATTGCTTACATTGCAAAACAAAATTATTTAAAAAAAGTAATATGAGCTTTTCTTGTCTTTTACTCAATATGGAAATTTAAAAAAATTGGATTAGATAACACGAAGTTCACAGTACTTAGTTGATGATCAATAAATACTAGTTCCTCTCTATTCCCTAGTGACAGGAGTATTCAAATATATGTCAGGAAAGGACAGAGCTGGGATGTAGCTGAAGAGATTTAGGCAACAGGTTTACATCAGATGACCTCTAATGCTCCCTTCAACTCTGACATTTCATGATTAATACAATTCTCCCGTTTACCTCTTAAACAATCATCTGGGATAATACAAAAAAAAATATGAAATAGAACTAAAGTTTGTACTGAATATCTAGTAGCTGTTGTGTTACTATTACTAGCACTGTAGATTGTGAACGGATGGGGGTGGTGTGAAAAAAATATCGGGCACTAGGGAGGGACGACGCAAATCCCAGCCCACCTCCTCAAAGACAACTCTCTGGCTCCTCTTTTTATGAATGAGCGGTAGTCATTAAGCCTCAGAGCTGACAGTAAGAAATAGAACTTAAAAAAGGGAATTACTTTCCTTTTCCGAGGAGCTGCCGGGTGGACTAACGCAGAGGAGTGGAGCGCCCTTTCCAATCGCCTGCGAGCGTGGGGGACATTCAGGACACTGGGATTCAATTCAGTAAGGGACGACTGGGTATCTGCCTCTCTAGGCACAGAGAGCTCGAGGCATGTGAGCCTCTTCTCGCGGACCTCACCTGGCCTTCGCTGCCCGGCGCTGGGAGGCCCCTCTCCCCAGGGGCAGAGCCAGCGCGTGGGTGCCGCGCAGCTGGAGATCGCCAGCTCCCTCACTGCCCCCACGTGCTCGCCGGCTTTGGGGGTGCAGAGGCCTTGGGGGGCGGGGCGAAGGCGGGGGGCGGGGCGCCAGCTGCGCGCGCGGACTGGGGGTGGGGCGCGCAGCGTGGTCTGGGCTGGTCTGGCTCCCCTCTTCCTTCCGCGCCCAGGCCCTTGGGCCGAGCTCCTCCCCCGGCTCGGCCTCTCTCCCCTCCCCAACCCTCCCTCCACCCAGCCATTCCTCCCTCCCTCCTCCTACTCGTCCTCGGTGAGGCGCTCCTCCAGCAGCCGGGCAGCATGGCGGCCGTGGAGACACGGGTATGCGAGACGGACGGCTGCAGCAGCGAGGCCAAGCTCCAGTGTCCCACCTGCATCAAGCTGGGCATCCAGGGCTCGTACTTCTGCTCGCAGGTAGACGCCCGCTACCCCGCGGCGGTGCCGCCGCCGCCGGACCCCCTCCCCTTCCCTCTCCGCCAGCCCTCGCGGCAGGTCGCGACCCGCTCCTCCTCTTCCCCCGGCCGGCGGGCTGGCTGCGCTTCCTCCCCGCATCCGCAGCGCCGGCGGCCGCTCCCGCGCCCGGCAGTCCTGGGCCCTTCGGGACGCGGCCGCGCGGGGCGCACCGGGGGCGGGGCGCGGTCTGTCCGGGCCATGTGGGCTGGAAGCGGAAGCGGACTTGTCCGGGGTGGACCCGCTGCCCGGGGGCGCCGCGTTTAGGGACCGTTCCCGCCGCGCAGGTATCTGCCGGGGCAGGGACTGCCAGGTGTGCGGGCTACGCAGGACAGGTGGGGACGCCGGGGGCAGGGGGCGGCCTCAGCCCTGCGAGTTCGCTGTCGCAGCTCCGGGCAGGACTGTGCGGGGGCCTCCGGGACCGGTAGTCACTCTGGTCCCGGCGGGATTGGGGGTCGGAAGAGACCCGCTGGGCTTTGAGGAATGGGTTGCCCGGGGACTGTGGGAGTCGCTGAGAGGAGGAATGCTGGCTCCAGCCCCAACTTCTGTCCTTGTGTTTTACTGCCGCGCTTTGACACTTAAGCAACTTTGGGGGTGGGGATGGAGAAGGGTCTGTGGAATTCATTCTTTTCCTTTGGCATCCAACATTATTAATTTAGAAAGCCATAAGTTAACGGTATGAGTCACCTTTTGCATTCACTGAATTTCCAAGTGAGTGGAGACGACAGTTCCATTAAGGGTATGCTTTAAGGCTGTAGTATGTTTTAATAAGTTTTGTGCAGTAGAGCCAAACCCAGCATTGAATGGGGTCCTGACTGAAACGTGTACTCGTGTTTATGTTTACTGAAAAGTATTAGTGTTGCAGCTGCATTTCGGTACTCAAGATTTTGGCAGGGCGGCAGTGATGGCTCTTAGTTACAGTCCAGGACTGTTGAATATTCGAGACACGTGAATATTCAAGTATTAAATTGGCAGTGTCCTGGGGGGAGAAGGGCATGGAGGAAGAGCGAAGGCCTGGTCAGGGCTCTGCCCTTGCCAGTTACTGTGCAATCTTGCACTAGTCAAACTACTTAACCTTTCTGAACTCCAGTCGCACCACTGTACACAGGGGAAGATAATATAGTTATTTACTATTTCACAAAGTTATTCCGAGGCCCAAAATATCCAATGAATGTGAAATGCTGGTAAAACGTAAGGCATTTTTTTTAAGGCTGCCAGTGCTATGTGGACACTGCCATATGTAAAAATATGAATGAATAGAATGAAAACATGTAAGAACAGTAAATACAAATAATATACTTAAAATATAAAACACATAAACGTAAAGCTGTATGCAAAGTAAACATAAACTCCTTCAGCCACAACACTTGTAGACAGTCCATTGTAAGAAGAGATCCTGGTTATGTTGTATAGGTCTTGTTTTCAGATAGGATATGAGCCTTGACCTTGTTGTATCCTTTGGACAAAGTTGCACATGGGGAAATGTTGTTCATTCTAAAAATAGCAGTGAGTCGACTCAGCTAAAACTGGTAGGAGTCCTTTTTGTTTCTTCAAAATAATTTTCAAATTCTCCGTTTGTTGAGGCCTATGTGGGACCTGAACTTAACACAAAAAAAGTTTGCTTTTGGAAATTGTGTATCATCTGAGAAGAATAATGTGGTTTACTCTGCATTTAAGAGTAGGTGGCATTTTGTAATACTAAATGAATGAATATGTACGGACATTTGTTGAGATTTTAAAAAGATTCTATGAAACCATATTCATCAAGCATAGGTGGTATTTTCGTAGGCATGGTATTTATTCAGTAGAAAGAACATTGGCTCCTTGGGGTTTGTGGAAATTTTCCAACACATTTTTGAAAACATGCAGAAAACATGCAGGGTGTATTCAGTACTGTAGGATTGGATTTATTTTATTTCATGTTGGGTTCCTAGGTGTATTTCCCATACCATTGCTATGCCTGTAAGTCAAACATCCTGAGTTGCTCTCACAGCTGTCTGTCTTCATTCTAATTACCACCTCCCTATGGTCAGTTTTTTAAATTTCTCACCAAGTCAGTTGTAATGGTGTCTCAATTCATTTTCCTGTTGTAGTTCCTCACTGTGCAAACACCCACAAAAGCCATCCAAACAAAACCTTTGGTACAGAAGTTATTTTCCCCCAGCATAGCAGTTTAATTATACTTACCCCCTACCAGTAATACAGAGAGTTACCATTGCTTGCAGGATTCTAGCCCCATAATCAGAGAACCAGCTTTATTCTCTTGCTCTAACCAGAGGCTATACTTACACTCTCCTTCACCCAAAATGTCACCTGTCTTCTGAAGTTACAGCTGTTCTTTCAGCCCCAGCTTGAGACTGATCATATCATTTTTTCCTAAACCAATTTCCACATCTGTGGTGAGACTAGGGCTTCTCCTTGCCACTTTTCTGATCACCTTCACTAGGAGTAGTCTGTCTTCTTTCTACTCCTTGCTCCTCTGGTCCTCAGAGTGGCTGTCTGGCCAACTTGTCTTTGGGAACAAACCGAGAACAAAATTGCAGGACGCCATAATAGAAGTAAGCCTTGCTGGGTCACTCTGTCATACCACTTTGTTTATTTCCTCTATAATACTTTATACTATCTCATTATCTGTTTGTTTTCTTATTTATCTGTCTTTCGATCTCTGATTGAGGTGAGCTTCATGAATAAACTATCTTGTTCACTGCCCTATCTATCCTCATTATTCAACACAGTGCTTTGCATGCAGTAGGTGGTCAAATGTTTGAATCAATGAATAAATGTATCAAAGGCAGAATAGAGAGAGAGACTGCTACATTCGAATCAAGACTCCATCATTTACTAGCTGTGTGATTTTGGGCTAATGAGTTAACCTCTCTGTTTTCTGTTTCCTCCTTTTAAAATGGGACCATTACTACTACTTACCTCAAAGTTGTGGTGAAGACTAAATACTAAGTGTATGTAAAACACTTAGCACATTAGTAAATTTAATCAATATTAGCTCTTTTTATTGTTATCTGTGTTTTATGCTTAAGAACGTAGAAATATTTTTTATCTACAATGCTTAATTCTAAGAAAGGTTTTAGTCCTTTGAGTAAAACCGTTTTACTTGAAAATTCAGCTTTTCAGGAGTTCCTGATGTTTGATGATATTTTTTATAGAAGTGTTCATTCTTATTTAGTAGTAATTTACTAGTTTTAAAGTAATTCAGTAGTTTCCTCCTAGTCCCTAGGAGTTCATGAGGTTATTTTTGAGAATGGAGACTGTGCTTTACTCATTTTTGTATTTTTCTACGTGCCTTGCACACAGTATGCCTTCAGTTCATTAAATGAAAGAATAGAGGTTGATGGGCCTGAGAAGGAAAGCAGGGATACATTCAAACCTTCAGTGAACAACCGAAGACAGATGCTGTCTGGTCTTTAAAGAATCAGCTGAGGACCTGAGTGGTTTGCAACTGATGCTACGAGGCCTAAGAACTGGAAAGGTAGTGTAATGGAAGGGGAAGGAGACTGGGTTTGGAGTCTGACCTGACCTGGGTGCACATCTTGTCCTTGGCTGATTCGTCTCCTAGTTTTGTAAGAGAAGTCTAATGGTGCGCCCTCCGTGGAGTTGAGGGGAAGGTAAATAAGAGAGTGCGTGCAACATGCCTGGCACAGTGTTCAGTAAATGGTTTTATTATACCTATAGCCTCATGTCTAATACTATTACAGTCAGTCATAAGGAACGTTTAAAAGTGGCTAAGGAGAAGTAGTATTTGTTTATGAACGTTTTAAACAAATTCTTGCAATACGTTCTTTTAAAGAAGCAATGGCAAGGTAAGGTAATTAACTAACTGGGTGTCCAGGAAGGAAAGTGAGTGACTGGGCATCTTGTAGGAAGAAGGAATTGTCCTTCCAACATGGGACACTGAAATGCAACCTTGTCCTCTGAATCTCTCTTTGTTACCAGAGATGTTAACGTCTTTGGTAACAGTTCCTGGCAATGCAATCTTTATTTGCATTAATCTCCGTCAACGATGGAGATATTACTATATTATACTTTTTTTATTTATAGGGATTGTCTTTAAATTCCTCACATAACTCACTACGCCTAGATATTGCTGTAAGTTAAATGATTGGGTACAAATGATTGGATAGCTTCTTATAAACAAAAAGTAGAATGAAGATGTAGATAGATTGTATTTGTCAAACAAAAATAACTTTAATAATATACTTACTGTAGAAAAATTAGAAAATACAGATGAAAAGTTACTCCGTGATAATTTCTGTGAAACTTTTGATGTGTATTTTTACAAACATATATTTTATATGCTTAATGTGCATATACTTGTATATGTTTTTACAAAAATGGCCCCATAATATACATAATCCTAGGGAATTTGGCCACCCTTACGTGTTAACTAATGTATTGGGAGTGTCTGTCATAGCTACTTTTGTAATGACTGAATAGTATACTATGTTATAGATGTACTATCCTTTATTTACTCACCTATGGTTGAATTTAGTTTCTTTTCAATTGTTTAGCCGCTGTTTAACTACTCTTCAACAAATGTTCCTGTAAAATTTAAATCATTTTTATTTACGCAGGGATACAGAATAATGGTAGGAGTGGTACATGAAACCGGGATTAAACCATCCCAAGCTATTGGTAGTTCTCATAGTGGAGTCTGTGGATCTTTGTTGGTTTGAGGACCTTCTGGTCAGTGGAGATCTCCTTTTATTGACATGCTTATCTTATAAATACTGATATTGAGGTTTTGGAATGAATTATATTCCACTAGAACTTGTAATATAATAAAAAGCAAGCATCATTTCATTGGCAAGGAATCAAAAGTTGAGCAAGTCTTTAACTGAGTTACTTTTTTAGAGATCAGTGGACTGTTGGAAGGAGGTGTGGTTTTATACAGTTCATACAGTCTGTGGATAGAAATTTTTAGTTGTTTGTTTGGTTGGTTTTGTTTAGGTCTTAGTAAATGTGGCGGGGATGACAGACACATAAACACATAGGTAAGCACATACCGTGCTATAGATGTTACGAGACGTTGTAGCATGGTAACTCCTTCTGCATCAATGAGGAATTGTCTGTGGTATTAATAGCAAAAGTAGTAGACGCATGTAGGCAGGGATGCTTCACACAGCAACCATTGGTATTCTCTCCATATTAGTTTTAATGTAATAGAATATAAATATAATTATTACCCTTTCCCTGACCTCTCAGTTTGAACATGAAACATTTGCTTATTCATGTCTGGGCAGGTGGTGCTGCCAGCTCAACAATTATGAGTCTGTATTTTGATTTCTTTGATTGGTGTCAGCCTTGTGTCTGGCTCTGCATAAAGAACAGTTCACCATACTCTGCAAGCTTGGCCTGCCTTCCTCAGCATGCGTGTTTGTCAGCTGTAGTTGAACCTGGAAGAGGGACCTTGGAAAACTTCCCCCAAATTACACATTACAAGTTAGTTCTCTCCATGCAGCACTGTTCACAAGAGCTAAGTTGTGGAGACAATAAGTGTCCATGGATAGGTGAATGGATAAACAAAATGTAGTATAAATACACAGTGGAATACTATTCAGCCTTAAAAAGCAGGAAATTCTGCAATATGCCGCAACATGGATGTTCCTTGAGGACATTTTGCTGAGTGAAATAAGCCGGTCACAGAAGGACAAATACTGCATGATCCCTCTTAGACGCGGTATCTAAAACAGTCAAAATTTGTAGAATCAAAGAGGGAAATAGTGGTCGCCAGGGGCTGGAGGGAGGAGAAATGGGGAATTACTAATCAACAGCAGGAAGTTTCAGTCTAGCAAGATGAGTAACCTCTAGATGTCTGTTATTCAGCATTGTACCAACAACATTGAAAATTGTATTGACGCTTAAATTTGTTAAGAGGGTAGATCTCATGTTAAAGTGTTCTTATAAAAAAAAAGTTGTCTCCTGGTTTTGTCCTCAGGAACTTACTGTTTTATTGCAAAGCTCAGTGGGGACTTCTTCCTGATAATACCAAAGCTGTGCCATGTCTGTTGGAAAGCGTTCCTCAAAACCCGTCAGCTGGGGTGTGCTAGTGTGGCATTTATCTGGGTCATAAGCTCCTGTGTCTGAAGAGTGTAGGGTATAAATGATAAGTGAAATTATGACTTTAGCAGTTCCCTTACCATCATAAAGTGGGAGGCAACAAAGATTTTTCCATAATGTGAACCTGTATTTAAAAATCCTGCCTTGATAAAGGTACAAAAGGTCAGCCCTGTGCATCAGATTTTGAAGATTACCCTGTCTTATCCATCAAATTATGAGTTTCAATCATTCAGTAAAATAGGTAAATGTAAGGTTTTAGACATAGCATAGTCTTTTTTTGGCATGGCTTTTTTTTTTAAATGGCGATTTATTTTATTCCTGATTGTTTTGTTAATTGGTATTAGTGATGGGTTTGACTATTTGAATACTGATAACTTTGTATTGTTCACTACTAAACAAATGTAGAGAAAAATAGAAATGCAGTTATTATATGAATATTTAGTATTGCTTTTGAATTGAGGTTTTTAAGTACCTTCAAGTCAGAATTTATATGCATTATTTTTTTTCCAAGTTGTTTTTATTAGATATCGAGTAGAATAAAAAACTAGCAATAAATCAGCCATAGGCTCTAAAGAAACCTGATACAGCAAATGCCTGTATTACTAAAAAGAATATTACTAGGTAAACAAAACCAGAAGTCTCCTATGTCTCCCTCACCTGGAGTACTTCCTTTTCTTGAATTTTGTGTTTCAAGAATGCAATTTGCTTTTCCATAGGTTTGATTCCAGAGATAGATAGTGCATTGTTTACTTTTGATGGCTTTGACATTTTTGTAAGTAAAAGCAGTGTACTTTTTCCCAACTTCCTTTCTTTGTTTAACATTATGTTCTTAAGATTCATCCCTGTCGTACATAGCTCTAGTTCATTCATTTTCATTGCTGTATGGTATTGCAAGGAGTTAATATATCATAATTTATTCATTTCTTCATTAATGGAAATTTGGGTTGTTTCAGGTTTTTGGATTAATAAACAGTGCTGCTCTAAACGTTCTCAGGCCTAACTCCTGGTGCCTGTGTGCAAGAATTTCTCTTGGGTATACACCTAGAAGAAAAATTCTTGGGTCATGGTATACGTAGTTGTTCAGCTTTATTTTGGTCATGCCAAATTATTCTTCAGTGTGATTGTACTTACACTCCCCTCATCAGAATCTTTACATTGTTCCAAATCTTTGCTAGGACTTGTTATTAGCAGACATTTTGATTTTCGCGAATCTGGTCTTTCGTGTTACTTTTGAATAACAACATTCATTGGGCTATTGTCATATCTGTAAACTTGCAAAAATTTAACTGTCCTCTAGGGGCTTATGGTTACTTGTGCTGACAAGACGTACTTTAAAAAGATAAGTGATGAGGTGCTAAGTGAAAGTTATAGACAAGGGGTTATCTTTTTTTTTTTATTAATTTATTTTTAATTTATTGGGGTGACAATTGTTAGTAAAATTACATAGATTTCAGGTATGCAACAAGGGGTTATCTTTTCTCTTGATTATTTTACAACTTTATTGAGTTTCCCTTGATTTTTATTATGAAAATTTTCAAACAGGAAAGTTTTTAAAAGACTATTACACCTAATTGTGATATACCCATCATCTAAATTAACATTATGCTGTTTGCTTTCTTTGTGTGTGCTTGTGTGTATATTGAATTTGTGTATGTATTTGTTGAAACATTATAGAATAAGGCACGGACAATGTGATAACCCGACCCATTAGATATTCAGCGTGCACTTTCTAACGAAAAAGACATTCTTAACTGCAGTTTCATGATTATATTTAAGAACATTCATCTAATAGTCCTATTCAACTTTTTCAGTTATTTTCCAAGCATATTTAATAGTTGTATTATGGGGGTTTTTTTGTTTTGTTTTTTTTTGGAATCAAGACCCTATCAAAGCTCACAAATAGCATTTGGTTGTTATGTCTCAGTCTCGTAATTTAGAACAGTCCTCCAATCTTTATTTTCATGGTACTGATTTTTTGAAGATACTTGTCAGTTGTCTTGTAGAAGGTCACACATTCTCAATTATCTGACTATTTCCTCATAGTATCTTTAAGTTGTTCTTTCATCCCTTGTATTTTTTGTAAGCCAGATATTAGGTCCAAAGGCCTATATTCTGTCAAGATTCACTTGACAAGAAGACTCGGAGGTGATGCTGTGTGTTTCATATTGTATCAGATCGGGAGGCACAGAATGCCTGGTTGTCCCACTCCAGTGGTACTAAATTTGATCACTTGGTTAAGGAGGTTGCTACCATACCATTGTAAACAACATTTTTCACTTCGCAATTATCATGTAATATGTGGGATAATGCTTTGGCAGTGTGCGAATATGCGTTTCCTCAGCAGTCTTTCTCCTAGTGGTTTCTCCATGAGCCTTGCCTGATAATTATCTCTGTGGATTGCAAAAGGCAATTCCCATCCCCACCTAGTCCCCATTGTTATTTAATAGCTGATTACTTTTACCTACAAGGAAAAGTTTTCCTTCATCAGCTGGTGAATGTTCCACCTGAAAATGGTAGTATACTATTCCTCCTAGAAAGACGTAATGGTAATATAGTGGCCACTTCTGCTTGTCACATATGCTTGTTGTTTTCTCATATTTCAGTTTAGGGAGCTTTGGACTTTTTTCCTTCATTAAATACTAAAATCAATTACAGTCCTATTTTTGATGTTGGTCAGTGGTACCACCTTCAAAGTGGTTTCTATACCCTTTTGACCCTCCTCCATTAGTCTCTGATTGCTTCCTGGCTTTCTGGCACAAGACAAATCAGATTTACCTTGTAATTTCCCTATCCCAGATCTGGAATCATTCCTGTCTCCAAAGAACCCTGGTTTCTGGGAGGAATGTCTATAGAAGTCCAGATCTGGGTGCTAAGTAGGCTCCATGCTATGAGAAGGTCCCTGCCTCTAGGAGATGGGGTAGTGACATCTTTAAGGAACTTTGCTGATGGCTCTGTGGAGGACACACATAAAACCACAAAAGGGCAGTTGACAAAACAGTATACTGAATAGTTGAAAAAAATTATAGGTAAGGACAGTTCCTAGAAGGCCTCCTGAAGTAGGCGAATTAAGAACTGGATTTTGATAAATTAAAAAATAAATAAAAACTAAGAGATAAAAAGGTGTGTATTATGGCGAAGGAGAGGACATTCTCTCCAGGGAAAAGGTGTGTTTATGGAAACAGAAGCAAGCTGAGGCATTTGTGTTACACTAGATGGATTAGCTTTACTGTAGTGAAAAGTCCAAGTACGGAAATATAAGGAAATAAAATGATTGTAGGGATAGAGACCTTGCTGTCCTGTTGAGTATATTTTTTCAAATTGTCAATATCTCCTTTTGTTTTTCATTATAAAAAGCAGTGCATGATCTTTGCATAAATTTAAAAGAAGTGTATAAAGTGAAAACTCCACCATGATCATTTCCTAAGAGAATGTTGACAGTTTGGTTTATTATTTTCCCAGACTTTTATGTATATATTACATAGAGGGTTTAAGAGCATAGATACTGTCTCAAGAAGGCCTGTATTTAAAACCTGGCTTTGCCATTAATTATCTATGTGTTTGGGGGGGCATGTTAATTAATCTGTGGATCTCAGCTTTCTCATCTGTAAAATGGGATAGTAATCATAGTACCTACCTCTTAAAGTGGTTGTGAAGAATAACAGGGTTAATACATAGTAAGTGCCTAAATCATGTGATAGGCGTGATCGTAATACACATTTGGTAGTACACACTCAAATGTTAGATGTTTTTTTTTAATTTTATTTTTTTCATACAGTATTATATTAGTTTCAAGAGCTGTTATTTTTCTTGTTCAAAACAAAAATGGTATCATTGTTTTATATTTTATACAGGTATATAGTTTTATAACTTACTTTTTTTTAAATATGTCTTTTTTCTTGTTGTAAAAAACACATATAAACTTTACCAGTATAACTATTTTTAAGTGTACACTTTAACAGTGTTAAGTATATTTACATTGTTGTGGAACAGCTCCCCAGGATATTTTCATCTTGCAGAACTGATACTCTGTATCGATTAAATAGCAACTGTCTTTGCTCCTTCCTCCCAACCTTGATAGTCACCATTCTTTCTCTATCTGTGAATTGGACTATGTTAGATGCCTCATACAAGTGGAATCATACAGTCTGTCATTTTGTGGCTGCCTTATTTCACTTAACATAATGTCCTCGATGTTCATCCATGCTGTAGCATGTGACAGCATTTCCTTCCTTTTTAAGGCTGCAGAGAATTCATTGTGCATACCACATTTTGTTTATTCTTTCTTTGATGGACATTTGGGTTGCTTCCACCTCTTGTCTATTGTGCATAGTGCTGCTATGAACATGGCTGTGCAAATATCTCTTTGACCCTGCTTTCTATTCTTTTTGGATATATATCCAGAAGTGGAATTGCTGGATCGTTAAATAGTTCTGTTTTTAATTTTTGGGGGAGCCACCATCTGTTTTCCATAGCATTGCACCATGCCAGTATGGTTTACAAAGTGGTTTACAATCCTACCAACAGTGCACAAGGATTACAGCTTCTCCAAATCCCCACCAGCACTTGTTATTTTTCAGGTTTTGGGGTAAAATTTTGTTTTTTTTGTTTTTGTTTTGTTTTGTTTTGTTTTTAAATAGTAGCCATCTTAGTGAATGTGATGCTGTCTCGTGGGGTTTTGATTTGTATTTCTCTGATGATTGTGATGTTGAGTACCTTTCATAGGCTTGTTGGCCATTTGAATATCATTTTTGGAGAAATGTCTGTTCAAGTCCTTTGCCCATATTTTAATCAAGTTATTTGATTTTTTTTTCTTATTGAGTTGTAGGAGTGTTTATGTACTTTGCATATTAACCCCTTGTCAGATATATGATTTTTAAATCTTTGTTTCCACTCTGTAGGTTGCCTCTTCCCTGTTGATTGTGTCTTGATGAACAAAAGTCATAAAAGTTTGACACAGCCCCACTTACCTACTTTTACTTTTGTTGCCTGTTCTTTTGGTGTCATATTGAAGAAATCGTTACCATATCCAATGTCATGAAGCTTTTCCGGTTTTCTTCTAGGAGTTTTATAGTTTGGGGCCTTAAATTTAGGTCTTTAATCCATTTTGAATTAAATTTTGAATGTGGTATAAGGTACAGCATCATTCCTTTGCATGTGGATATCAGTTTTCTCAACACCATTTAAGAGACTGTTCTTTCCACATTGAGTAGTCTTATTTTTGGACTCCATTGTATTCCATTAGTCTATAGATCTTTGTGGCAGTACCATACCATTTTTTTTTTTTAAGATTTTATTGGGGGAAGGGGAACAGGACTTTATTGGGGAACAGTGTGTACTTCCAGGACTTTTTTCCAAGTCAAGTGTTGTCCTTTCAATCTTAGTTGTGGAGAGCGCAGCTCAGCTCCAGGTCCAGTTGCTGTTTCTAGTTGCAGGGGACACAGCCCACCATCCCTTGTGGGAGTCGAACTGGCAACCTTGTGGTTGAGAGCCCGCACTCCAACCAACAACTGAGCCATCCGGGAGGCAGCTCAGCGTGCTGTGTTCAATCTTAGTTGCAGGGAGCAGAGCCCACCATCCCTTGCGGGACTCGAGGAATTGAACTGGCAACCTTGTGGTTAAGAGCCCACTAGCCCATGTGGGAATCGAACCAGCAGCCTTCGGAATTAGGAGCATGGAGCTCTAACTGCCTGAGCCACCGGCCGGCCCACCTTACCATTTTGATTACTGTAACTTTGTAATATGTTTTGAAATCAAGATGTGTGAGTCTTCCAACTTTCTTCATCTTTTTCGAAATTGTTTTGGCTATTTGGGGTCCCTTGAGATTCCGTATAAATTTTAGGATGAATTTTTTTCAATTTCTGCAAAAAACATCTTTGGGATTTTGATAGGAATTATGTTGAATCTGTAGATTGTTTTGAGTAGTATTGACATCTTAACAATATTGTCTTCCAATCCATAAACATGGGACATCTTTCCATTTATTTGTGTCTTTAATTTCTTTTAGGAATGTTTTGCAATTTTCGGTGTACAAGTTTCTGAACTGCTTTGTTAGATTAATTCCTAAGTATTTTATTCTTTTTGATACTATTGTAAGTGGAATTGTTTTCTTAATTTCCTTTTCCAGTTGTTCATTGTTACTGTACAGAAACACAATTCATTTAAAAAAAATTTTTTTTATTGGGGAATATTGGGGGACAATGTGTTTTTCCAGGACCCTCAGCTCCAAGTCAAGTCGTTATCCTTCAGTCTAGTTATGGAGGGCGCAGCTCAGCTACAAGTCCAGTCACCGTTTTCAGTCTAGTTGCGGGGGGTGAGGGGGGTGCAGCCCACCATCCCATGCAGGAATTGAACCAGCAACCCTGTTACGAGCTCGTGCTCTAACAAGGTGAGCCATCCGGCTGCCCCACAATTCATTTTTGCATGTTGATTTTGTGCCCTGTAACTTTACTCATTTTGTTAGTTCTAACAGTTTTTTTTAACTTTAGAATCTTTAGAAATTTTCTACATACAAGATCGTGTCATCTGTGAACCAAAATAATTTTGCTTTTCCTTTCTAGTTGGATGCCTTTTATTTTTTTTTCTTGCCTAATTGCTCTGGCTAAGACTTCCAATACTTTGTTGAATAGAAATGTTGAGAGTAGGCATCCTTTTGTTCTTGGTTTTAAAAGGAAAGGCATTCACTTTTTCACCATTGACTCTGATGTTAGCTGTAGGCCTTTCACATATGGCTTTTATTATGTTGAGTCAGTTTAGTCTGTTTCTAGTTTGTTGAGTGTTTTTATCATGAGTGTTGAATCTTGTCAGATGCTTTCCTGCATCAGTGATGATAATGTGGTTTTTGTCCATCATTCTGTTAATGTGGTATATTACGTTAGTTAATTTTTGTATGTTGAACCATTGCATTACAGGAATAAATTCCATGGTCATGGTATGTAATCCTTTTAATGTGCTCTTAAATTTT
Organism: Rhinolophus ferrumequinum; assembly: GCF_004115265.2. Classification (NCBI taxonomy): domain Eukaryota; kingdom Metazoa; phylum Chordata; class Mammalia; order Chiroptera; family Rhinolophidae; genus Rhinolophus; species Rhinolophus ferrumequinum. Next base: position 50,692,311 of record NC_046288.1, read on the forward strand.
GTTTGCTAGCATTTTGTTGAGGATTTTTGCATCAATATTTACGAAGGCTGTTGGTTTGTAGCTTTCCTGTGGTGTATTTTGGCTTTGGTATCAGGGTAATGCTGGCTTCATAGAATGAATGCACTGGAAGTTCACGCTCCTCATTAATTGAATCTTTTTCTTTTCATTTTTTTCCTCAGTTCAAGGGTTTGTGAATTTTGTTGATCTTTATAAAAAACACACAACTCAGTTTGATTTTTTTGTATTGTTTTTCTATTTTTATTAATCTGCTGTAATCTTTATTATTTCCCTCCTGCTAGTTTTAGATTCCGTTTGTTTTTTCTAGTTCCTTGAGGTGTAAATTAGGTTGTTAATTTAAGATCTTTTTTAATATATGCATTTGTAGCTATAAACTTCCCTCTAGCATTGCTCTTACTGCATCCCGTAAGTTTTAGTATGTTGTGTATTTTGGTATGTTTGGTATTTTGTTTTCATTTGTCTCAGGTATTTTGTAATTTCCCTTGTGTCCTCCTCTTTGACCCACTGGTTGTTTACCAGTGCATTGTTTAATTTCTGCATATTTGTGGATTTTCCAGTTTTCCTTTTTCTTTTTAAAGTTAAAAATTCGTTAGTTTTTTACTCCCTGTACCACTACCACAATTTATAGGGCAATATACCTGATGTAATGAAAAGAAAAAGACAAAGCTACAGCAGATAAAAGACATCTATTTGACACTACATTGCATTACTCAATAGCTGCACTTTTTTTTTTTTTTCAATAGCTGCACTTTTTGCAGACTGTAGCTATGACAGTCCTGAACAAGAAGGGTTTCCTGTTTAAGCTGCAGTAACTTCTCTGACTATGGATCATCGTTCCTTCTGTGGCAGATTTTTACAGTTTCTCTAATGCATTTGGGGTGACTGTCTCAAAGTAACCTGCAACTTTACTGACTACAACTCGCTCTCTCTCCTGCTAAGAACTGTAGCCCTTTTCTGCTGAGTTTTTAGAACCTTCCGCTACCATATCCACCACTTCCACCCCCATATCCATAGGGACCACCATGGATATGGAAGAAGCCCAAGCTTCTTCCACGAAAACTGCCCCCCGTCTTGGGTCCATAATTTGATTGTTGTCCTGCACTATAATTTCCAAAATCATTGTAGTTCCCACCACCACCATAGTTACCGCCGGAATTCCCCCCTTCATTGTAACCATCATATCCTGCACCACCACCGCCATATAACCTCCTTGGTTTCCATATCCTGGCCCTCCACTACCACCATAGCCTCCTCAGGGTAGCTGTAGCCACCCTGTTTCCCCGAAAATAAGACCTGGCCGGACAATCAGCTCTAATGTGTCTTTTGGAGCAAAAATTAATATAGACCCGGTACATTATATTATATTATGTTGTATTATATTATACCCAGTCTTATATTATAGTAAAATAAGACTGGGTCTTATATTAATTTTTGCTTCGAAAAACACATTAGAGCTGATTGTCCGGCCAGTTCTGATTTTTGGGGAAACACAGTAGGACCACCGCCATAATTGATACCATCACCTCCAAATCCATTCTATTCACCATCACTTCCTCTATAACTATCTCTGCTCCCACCTCCACCACGATAGCCTCCTCTTCCAGCAAAGTTTCCACCATGGCCAAAGTTACCCCCACCACCTCCGACGTTCCCTCCACGACCCATAAAGTTGCCAGATCCACCTCCACAACCTCTTTGCGATCCAGTGGACTGCATTTCATGTTTAGAGATAACCTTTTTGTCTTCACAGTTATGCCCATTAATAGTGTGGTATTTCTGAACAACAATTTTATCAATTGTATCATGATCATCAAAAGTTACAAAAGCAGATCCTCTTTTTTTCTCCACTCTGCCTGTCTTCCATAACTTCTATGGTTTCAATCTCACCATACTTTTCAAAGTAGTCTCTCAAATTATATTCTTCTGTATCTTGTGAGTTTTCAAAATTGAAATGAAAAGAAAATAATTTTCCATAAATATTTAAGGTGTGTCCTAAATGTTGGTCTTTATATATATTTTCTGGGCTTTTTACTCTGCCCACCATAAAGTGAGGTTGGAGGAGAAGGCTTTTGATTATAGTTCCTTTAAAATAATTTATACTGCTTTTAGTTTGTTCAAAGTTTACCTGAGAATCAAATCAGTAGTAGAGATCACAATGGAATAGGTTATTCACTGAATTGTGGAGGAAGTGATTGCTAAAGGGTTTAGAAGAAACACTGTTTCCCACTGGGGGACAGGAGGAGTTTTACAAAGAAGATGGTATTTCAAATCAGTTATTATCATCTCTGTACTTTTGAAGGAAGGTAAGATTTGACTGGAGGAGAGGAAGATACCTGATTATTTAAACACAATTGCTCTGAATTATACATACAGAATTGGGTACAAGTGAGAACTGCCCCAGCTCCCTGCTCCTGTCTCAGTCAGAGCAGCTCTTTTTTGTTCTATTTTAAGTAGCGAAGATTACTCCAGATTTCTTTTTACAAGATTTCTGTGATGAAGATGGATAAAAAGAAAAATGTTTTTGAACCTGCTCTGATACACCCCAGATGGCAAGCAATTGCAATTAGAGTAGTAAAGTCTTTGTTTACTTAAAATTCAGGAAGATTTGATGGTTGGGTTCTGGGTGTAAAATGACATTGTCTTTTGAGTGGAGAAACTAGGAACAATCAAATAATGGTGACTGCGTAGACATACCCACTGTAAGGGGTGGATCACTGAAGACAGCAGTGTTGGGAAGGAAATTGGATTGATGTGAAACAAAGGAGTAACCTCATTGTTTCCCTGGGTGCCGGTCTGTCAAACCTAGTTCACCAGAAGGCTCATGTCCCCCAGGGAAGAGCCTGAAAGAGGTGGGCTGTGTATTTTGGCCAGTAGGGGGATACTCAGTTGTGGGGCAAAGAGTAACTTGTCCAGTCACACTGTGAGCCAGAAAGTATAAACATGTTGCCTTAATGTTGTTAATTGGTATAAGGTCAGCTTCAGGTGACAAGATGCCTTAACTCAGAATACAAAAAATAATTTGTCTCTTAGACGGAGTTTCATCTAATTTGTCTCTTAGATGGATTTTCAGTTGGAAAATGGCATTCAACTTAAAATACTGGCTGTAGGAAATAAACCTTAATATATATGCACTGTACATTTTGGAGATTATACTGTCACTTTTAAAATATGGTTTTGATTCTTGTAAAGATATACAAATGGCTTAAGTCAAATATTCTGTAATCCTCACACCCCATACCAGGTAATCTCTTCCAACGGTTTTTTCAATTATTGAGAAATATTTGACATATGATATTGTATAAGTTTAAGGTATACAATAATGACTTGATATATGTACATATTGTGAAATGATATCACAATATGATTAGTTAATATCCATCACCTCACATAGTTACAAATATTTTTCTTTGTGATGAGAACTTTATAATTTACTCTCTCAGCAACTTTCAAATTATGAGACACAGTATATTAACTATAATCGTCATGTTGCATAATCTACATGCATCCCTAGAACTTATCTTTCCTTCAACATTTTAAACATTATTTTGGCATTTAATTCCATGTCTTTAAATAACATGATTATATTGTGACGTCTTGATAATTTGGTTTGAGGGCTTCTCTCTAGGCTTCCTGGAATAGAAGAAAAGGATTTAGTTATTTCACTTTTCACCTGCCATATGCCTGTCTTCTGACCTATAAATGGTTTTGAAAAAGAGTCATGTAGTCTACTTACTTGTCAGTAATAGCTGCATGACCTTGGGCAAGTCATTTAACAGCTAGCTGTTCATCTCAGTTTTCTCATCTGTAAAATAGGTATATAAATAGTACCTACCTCAGAGGGTTAAGAGATAACATAAGGTATGACAATTAAGTTCGCAAACTCATCCTAGAAAAAGTGCTACATACCTCATTGCTTAATATCACTATGGTCACCTTTGAAGTACTCCCCTTGGGAAGCTGAGTGTATATATATATATATATGGTGCCCCCCAAAAATGTATACACATTTTAAGAAAGGAAAAAACTATTAAAATTGTAATACTCAATATATAATGATAACAGAAAATGAATACAAGTCATGTTTGACTTCTGCAATTACAAGAGGTGCTCAAACTGGTTACCATCAACGTCCAGACACTTCTGATTAGGGCCAACAACTGCTTGAGCAACGTTGACCAAAGTGTACATTTTTGACACACTCGGTATTTATGTATATGTATATGTATCAATAATGGGGAAAGCTATTAAATAGTAATTTTATGTGGAATACCTTAGTTTGTACCTAAAGCAGGTACTTTCAAATGCAGTAAACTGTCATACAGGAATGCTTTTTATATATTGAGCGCTCAATACTAATTGATTGCTTTTGGGAACTGTTAAGCTTTCTGTTTGTTGAAAGCTTTAAAATAGAAACAAGCAAGTCTTACAGTTGTGAAATCACAGTAATTATTATTGCAGTATTTCTAGAGCTTACAAAATAGACCTATATACTCTTTATTTTTAATTTTTTTAATTTCTCACAGTTGACATACGATATTATATTAGTTTCAGGTGTACAACGTGGTGATTAGACATTTATATAACTTAGGAAGTGATGACCCCATAAATCTAGTACCCACCTGACAACATACATAGTTATTACAATATTATTGACTATATTCCTTATGCTGTAGTTTACATCCCCATGACTATTTTGCAACTATTGATTTGTACTTCTTAATCCCTTTCCCCTTTTCACCTATCCCCCAACCCCCCTTACATCTGTTAATAGCAACCATCAAAATGTTCTCTGTGTCTGAATTTGTTTCTGTTTTGTTTGTTCTTTTATTTTGTTCTTTAAATTCCACATATAAGTAAAATCATGTGGTATTTGTCTTTCTTTGTCTGACTTAGTCAACTTAGCACAATACCCTCTAGGTCCATCCATGTTGCAGATGTCAGGATTTCATTTTTCTTACAGCTAAGTAATATTCCATTGTATATATGTATCATCTCTTCTTTATCCATGCATCCACTGATTGACGCCCAGGCTGCCTCCATATCTTGGCTATTGTAAATAATGCTGCAGTGAACATATGGATGCATATGTCCCTTCAAAGTAGTATTTTGGGTTTCTTCGGATAAATACCCAGAAGTAGGATTACTAGGTCCTTTGTTTCTTGTCATAGCCTTTGTTTTAAAGTCTATTATGTCTAGTATAAGTATTGCTACCCCTATTGTTGTTCCTGTTTATATTTCATGAAATATCTTTTCCCATCCCTTTACTTTCTGTCTGTGTGTCTGTCTTACAATCTGAAGTGAGTCTCTTGTAGGCAGTATAGATAAGGGGCTTGTTTTCTTATCCATTCAACCCACCTATTTTTTGATTGAGGCATTTAATACGTTTACATTGAAAGTAATTGTTGATAGATATGTAGTTATTGCCATTTTATTCATATTTTTGATGGTTTCTTTTTTTTTCTTTTTGAAGAAGTCCCTTTAACATTTCCTATAATACTGGTTTGGTGGCAATGAACTCCTTTAGCTTTTTGTCTCGGAAGCTCTTTATCTGTCCTTTGATTCTAAATGATAGCTTTACTGGGTAGAGTAATCTTGGTTGTAGGTTCTGGCTTTTCATTACTGAATATTTCCTGCCCATCATTTCTGGCCTGCAAAGTTTCTGTTGAGAAATCAGCTGACATTCTTATGGGAGCTTCCTTGTAGGTTACTAACTGTTTTTCCCTTGCTGCCTTTAAGATTCTTTTTTTGTTTTTAACCTTTGGCATTTTAATTAATGTCTTGGTTTTGATCTCTTTGTGTTCATCTTGTTTGGGACTCTCTGCACTTCCTGGGCTTATACGTCTACGAGGTGTGATCAAACAATATGGTGAATGTTTAAATAAAAAAAAAAATTACAGTAAAAGACACATTGCCATTAATCCCCCTCAAAATACTCTCCCTTGCTTCAAGCACACTTATCCCACTGTTCTTGCCACTTTCTGAAGCAGTTCTAGAAGTCCTCTCTCTTGAGTGTCTTCAGTTGCACTGTCATGGCTGTCTCAATGTCCTAAATTGATTCAAAACGTTTACCTTTCATGGTCATTTTGACTTTGGGGAAGAGTCAGAAGTCATACGGTGCCAGATCTAGTGAATAAGGTGGATATAACATAGTATTTTTATTTGACAGAAATTGCCTTATACCAGAAGTGATGTGTGACATGGAGAGTTGTCATGCTGGAGTATGATTTATGACCACTTTAAAACACACCTTCTCTCAACAGTAGCTCACACCCGACTGACTGTACCAACTAACACACTGTACCACACTGTGACTAGGTTCAGTGCGCCGCTTCTTGTATTGAAAATCCCTGCCTTTCCCTTTGATGGCATTTGGCAGCAACATTCACCATATATATACATATGTATAGGTTATATACATTATATATGTATATGTATATTTATATATGTGTATATATATGTATATGTATATATAAAATTTTATTTTATAAACCTTTGTTTATTTTAAGTGTGTTTTTCCATGACCCATCAGCTCCAGGTCAAGTAGTTGTTTCAATCTAGTTTTGGAGGGTGCAGCTCACAGTGGCCCACGCAGGGATCGAACCGGCAACCTTGTTGTTAGGAGCAGTGCTGCCCCAACCAACTGAGCTAACTGGACACTCACGAAAGAGGACTTCCAGAACTGCTTCAGACAGTGGCAAGAATGATGGGATAAGTGTGTTCAAAGAGAGGGAGAGTATTTTGAGGGAGATTAATGGCAATGCATTTTTTACAGTAATAATTTTTTTTTAATTTAAATATTCACCATAGTTTTTAATCACATATCGTATTTCCTTTGCCAGGTTGGGGCAGTTTTTTGTCATTATTTTTTCAAATAGGTTTTCAGTTCCTTGCTCTCTCTCTTTTCCTTGTGGTAGCCCTATGATGCAAATGTTGGTATACTTGATGTTGTTCCAAGGCCCCTTAAACTGTCTTCATTTTTTTAAAAATTCTTTTTGCTGTTCTGATTGGGTGTTTTCTGCTACTTTATATTGTAAATTGCTGATTCAATTCTTTGCTTCATCTATTCTGTTGATTCTAATATAGTCTTCGCTTCAGTTGTATTCATTTCTGACTGGTTCTTTTTTATATTTTCTATCTCCATTTTTATGTTTTCTGTCTTTTGTTGAAGTTCTCTCTGAGATTATTGAGCATGATTATAATCAGTGTTTTGAATTCTGCATCTGGTAGATTGCTTGTCTACTTTTTTTGTTTTTTTAAGCTTTGTTCTGTTCTTTTATTTGGGACATTTTTCTTTGTCTCCCCATTTTGGCAGCCTTCCTGTGTTTGTTTCTGTATGTCAGGTAGGGCTGCTGTGTTTCCCGGTAGTAGTAGAGTGGCCTTATGTAGTAGGTGTCCTGTGGGTCCCATTGGTGCAGTGTTCCTGATCATCTGAGCTTCGTGCTCCAGGTGTGTCCCTTGTGTGTATTGTGTGTGCCCTCCTGCTGTAGTTGAGCCTTGGTTGCTGTTTGCAAGTCAACGGGAGAGATTCACCCTCGGACTGATTGGTTGTGAGGAGCGGCCATGACTACAGTGGAGGAGCTGTTATGCAGGGTCTAAGCCTGCAAAGAGTGCTGGCCCTGGGACCTCCTGGGGAGGGGCCGTGCCACAGGTCAAGTTCAGCAGCAGACTGTGCCTTGCTCAGTGCCACCTGGCATGAGCCCCAAATCAATTCACAAATGGTCGCCAACTATGCTGGGCTTGGAGGTACCTGGGAGAGGCCAAGCCATGGGCCAAGGCCTGCTGCCACTGATGCCAGGCTTGGGGCTGCTCAGCAAGAGGTATGGGGCACGATGAGGCCAGATGCTGCCTGTTTGGGATTTGTGAACCTTTAAGAGATTTTTAGGGAAGTCCTCAGCAGGAGTCAAGACAGGCTGTTTGTATGGAAAAGCTACTGGAAGCAACTTGTTTGTGCCTGCAAATTGGGTGAGACTCTGTATCAAGGAGTCACCAAGGCAGGGCAAACAGTGTTAGCCAGGTTGATGAAAACTCAGATATGGCAATCACCTGTGTCTGCAGGCCAGGAGGAGGGGAAGGCTCAACAAAGATATATTGCCTTCCGCCAGCCCTTCTGTCTGGGAGAAAGCTGCCCCTCCAACAAAGCTGCCCAGCTAGCCCTCATCCTGAAGCCAGACTGTTCAGTTCTTCCTCGTATGTCCCTGCTACCTTTCAAGCTGCTGGAGCTGAGAGTGAGTTAGTCAGCAAGTAAGTCCATGTGCTGGCCCTTTAAGGGGAACCCTGGGACTCCAGTAGTTCTTTGTCTCATTCAACCACAATCTCCGCTGGTTTTCACAGCCAGAAGTTGTGGGGACTTCTCTTTCTGGCACTGGAACCCTGGGCTGGGGAGCCTGGTGTGGGGCTGGGACCCTTCACTCCTTCCAAGGGGACCTCTGCGGCTGAGATAAAATCTCCAGATGTTTAAATGCCACACGTGGATGTGGGACCAGACCCTTCAGTGTCTCGGTCACTCCTTCCAGTCTCAAGGTGGCTTCTTCTGTATGGCCTTAGTTGCAGGACTTATGTTCAGCTAGACTTCAGCGATTTTCAATGGTGGTGTTTCTGTAGTTTAGTTGTAATTTTGACGTGGGGAGTGGAGGCAAGCATAACATTTACCTACTCCTCCATCTTGACCGCAAATCCCCCACACCTGCATCCTCTTAAAAGGGCATCTTCCTGAACTCACATGTCACCCTATTCCTTCCTCTTCCTTGTGTCTAGTAGGTCTTTTAGAATAGGTAGGTAGTTTTTTGTTTTATTTTGTTCTCTTTATTCGAAAATGGGGAAGAAAGGCTTTGCTTGTAACCTACCAGGAGGGATTAAAAAACTGTGCTGTGTAACATTATGGCAGTGTTTGCTCATTGTTATTATTTAGAGGTTGCATTTTTAAAACATAAAAGATTGGGAATCTAGTGGAGTGACAGTGCTTAGCACTTAAAGTTTTCAGTAGTACAATTTATAAGTTCATGAGCTCATTCTGTTTATGTAAGTCTTTTTTGGGAGCTGCTTGTGCATCAGGATGGTTAAGTTCTATTTAGTATAGTTTTGATGCTGAGTATTTGTTTTATTATAGTATTTGGCGGGGAGGTTAAAAAAGGTAATACATGTTAGTTGCAGAGAACTTAAAGTGAGGGGCATCTGCCTCTCCTCTACCCCCAGTTTATCTCTTAATTTCCCAGGATTGTTAACAGTTTGCTACGTATCCCCAGGAGTGTTCAAGGTACATGGTACATCTCTTAATCTACTTATTATTCAACAGAATTCGATAAAAACTCATTCTATTTTCTTGTCTATGCTTGACAACATGGGTTACTATAGTGTCAAATAAAGAAATTATTACTGCTGATAAGAGAATTACCATACAATAATATAAGCTCTGTGAATAAAAACGTTTAATCTTTTGTAGAATGTTTATTAAGTGGTAAATATGATTATGCTTGAGACCAGTCTTGTGTTTCTCCCTTTGACTTTATCATTTTGACAATTCTTGTTATATACTGAAAAATCTTTACATATTTTTCATATTTATATTATTAAAAATTTAAGTTAAAAATTTTTATTTAGCCCTTTCTCATAAATGTTTTCTTATACCTTGATCTCATCTGCTTCCTCCCCTCTCCCCTATATGGTGCTAGATTGTTTTTGTTTTTCTTATGTTTACTGGTTTGTTATAAAGGATGCAACTCAGAGACAACCAAATGGAAGAGATGGCGTAGGGCAAGGTACTGGGGACAGAGGCAGTGCAGACCTGTATCTTACCTCTTTACTGAGCTGTTGCTTCTTCAGAGCACTGCCCTGTGAGCCTGCAGCTGTATGGAAAGAAAGTGGACTTTGGAGCCAGAGAGCCCTATGTTTAAATTCCAGCTCTGCCACCTAACAACCATTTGAATTATTAGATTATGTAACCCTCCCCTGCTTAAGGTTTCCCTGTCTATAAAATAATTATATTAATATCCAGTTCCTATGATTAGTGTGAAGTCTGAATGGGACAGTACACATGTAAGGTATCTGATATTCAAAAAGACTCTCAACAAATGGTAGTTCCCACTAGCAAATGTTGAATGGAGGCGTGACAAGCTGTTATCTGTAATGGAAGATGATATGCTGCTAACCCAGCCTGATGGAAACCTTCCTCTATAGATACTCACCACCTGGCCCTTTTTACTCATTAAGAACATGACAGAGCTATTTTTATTTTTGAGACAAGACTCTGAAGCAGAGAAGTAATGGCTTCCTCCCTATTATGTATGGGGAGGGTTAGATAATAAAGGTTGGTAGTAGTAATAATAATAGTTGGTAATAATAGTGAAATACTAACAGGTAGACAGGAAAGGGAAGAAATCCGCAAGAAAACTGAATTAAAATAGCCAGCAATACATATCGAGAGACATAAAATGACCACAACTTTGTAAAACAAATATTACCAAGTTACATTATGCAGTATATAAAGTAATAACCCACCGTAGTCAGGTAGTTTATTTCAGGGAAGTAGAAATCATTAAATAATAGAAAAAGCTATTACTATAATACATCGACTCATTATATCAAATACAAAAAAATACAATTGCTTCTGTAGATGATTAAAATGTATTTGTAAGATTCAACACTAGTCCCTAGTGTTATTTTAAGAGTAGAAACAGAAAAACAATATTTTCTTAATATAAGAAAAAGTATAAGACGCTTCCAATTTTATTCTTTTTCAAAATTGTTTTAGCTATTCTAGGTCATTTGTCTTTTCATATAAATTTTAGAATCATTTTTTCTGTATCTGAAATAAATAACTTTTGGGATTTTCATTGGAATTACTTAAGACATACATGAATCTGGGGAGAATTGACATTTTTCCTATGTTTAGTCTTCCAGTCCACAAACACAGGATCTCTATTTATTTAGATTTTATTTAGATCTTGTTTGACTTTTGTCATTGTTTTTTAGTTTTTCAGAATACTGCTCCTGTACATGTTCTGTTAAATTTATATTATTTAATTTTGGGAGGGGTGATTATAAATGCCATTGTTTTCTGTACTTTTTCAAAGTGTGTAAAAATACAGTAGATTTCTGTGTGTTGATACTGTATGTATGACCTTGCTAAACCGATACTTTAGACCTGGGAGGTTTTTTTCCCTTGGTATTTTTATATAAATAATTATGTCAGTTTTATTCCTTTCCAGCCTTCATACGTTTTATGTTTTCTTGCCTAGTTAAATTATAAGACTTGCAGTGTGATGTGAAAACAGGAATGTTGGGTGGGCATCCTGTCTCGTTCCTTAGCTTGTGGAGAAAGCGTTCTGTTTTTGCACATCAAATATGATACAATCTGGAGACTTTTTGTAGATGGTTTTTATCAAGTTAAGGAAATTCTCTTTTAGTTTACTGAAAGCTTTTATCGCAAATGGGTGTTGATTTTTGTTTCCAACTATATTGTGGATTTTTCTCTTTCTTCTTTCACTTCTGTCACTTTTTGCTTCATGCGTTTTGAAGCTCTGCTGTTGATATGTACAGTTTAGACTGTTAGACTGTCATCTTAGTTAATTGGCCTTTTTCTAGCATTATGTAATTTTTCTCTTTACTCTTAGCAATATTCATTGTTATCACATAGGTCCCTGAGGCTCTGTTCATTTTTTAAAAATCTTTTCTGTGTTTGAATAGTATAACTTGATATTTTAGTTCATTGAATTTTTGTCATCTCCATTATGCTATTGATTCTATATAGTTTTTAATTTTAGCTATTGTAGTTTTCAGTTTAAAAATTTTTTTTTTATATCCATTTTTGAGAAATTTTTTCCCCATTGTTTTAAGACTATTCTTGATTACTTATTGGAGCATTTTGATAATAGCTGCTTTAAAGTCTTTGTCAGTTAATGCCAACATTGTTAATGCCAGCATTGGTGTGTCTGTTGACTCACTTCCCTTGTGAGTTGAAGTTTTCTTGGTTCTTTATAGGCCGATTAATTTTAGACTGTATCCTGGAGATTTTGAATTATAATGAGATCTTGAGTCTTGTTTAAGTCCTGTGCAGAATGTTGATATTTTTATTTTAGCAGGCTACTACTCTGGTTGGATTTCGGCTGCAAGTTCTAACCTGCCTTTGGGCTGTGGTTCCAATGTTGTTCCACTTTTTAAAGGCTTTGTGGTGCTATTCAGATCTGTCCTAGTGCTTGGTCTGAGACCTGGCTAATCTGTTAGTTCTGTTCTCACAAGCACCTGATTTTGTATTATAAGTAACTTTATGGGTCACTTTCTGGAGTTCCTCCTCGGTACTTTCTGGTTCATTCGGAGTTCTCTTTTTTGGACCTGTGGGCAGAAAGCTGGGGTTCAGTTACTTATCTGCTGCACACTTCCAGGACTGTGCCTGTGTCAGGCCAAATGCTAGGAGGACACAGAGAAAAAAGCATGGGGTTCAGCCCCACCCTCTCTGGACCACAGCTTCACTGAGAAGAGAGGAAAATGCCTCATTCTAAGAATTTTTGTGTCCTGCACGCTCATGGGTCACTTGGGGCCTGGGGTGTGAGAGGAGTGAAAAGTGAAAAGAAGGTGGATGGATATGTGTACTATTTGAGCACTAGAAGTTCCCTTTCCTGTTCCATGAGCCAGAATTCGGGGTTTCTCCTGAGCGCTCGTGTTTGTGCCCTGCTGGTCACTTCCGTGTTGACCCTAGTGATTGGGTGGTGGTGGGTGGGGACGGTAAACTCATTACTAGTTCAGTGGTACTTCAAATTTTGGTCTTCCCTAATCTGCCTGCTACTATTCTGTGTTCAGAGTCTTCAAATAGCTGCTCCCTGCATTCTGTTCAGGTTTTACAGTTTTTATAGACAAAATCTGTGAATCTGTGACTTTTGTCTTCTTTGCAGTGTGGCTGCTAAATATCTGTACTCATTCATTGATTTATTTATTTGTTTAGAAAAAGCTTCGCTTCCTAAGGGTTGCCATTGTGTCTGCATAGCTTAGTATTCTGTGAAAGATTGGTTCACAGGTTATGCTCAAAACCCTGGAGCCTCTGTTGTTCTCTGTGATGGTCTGTGTGTTGGCCGGGAAATGCATTTGAACTTCAGGTTCTGCTGGGCTCTTGCCTCCCCGTTCCCATTTCACAGCTTTTGTGGGCAGTGATGCTAGTTAGGTACGACATCCGCAGTAATCACTAGCTGCTTAATGTCGTAAGTTTTCGTAAGCCAAGAATTTGGGCCAGGGTTGACACACACATATTAAAGACAAATATTTAGGTGCATCATCTTCTCAACTTTAAGTTTTAAATTGCTTTTAAAAATAATAAAATTGATGATAATTAGAATTGAGCACTTACTTTCGGCCACATATTTTACACAGTTGTTTCCTCCACATTATAGTTTAGGAAAGAGGAACTTGGAAATATTAAGATATTTTCCCTCAGTGTCTTACAGCTAACAAGTGACCAAGCTAAGACACAAGTCTGAGTTCAAAGTCCATGATTTTAGCCTGAACTAAATTTAGTTTTGAAATTGAATGTTTTAGAAAACCGTGTTGGTTTTGAGTTGTCCCTACTTACAAACTCTTGATGAATTATGAATTATCCTTAGTAATACATAGGCAATGTGTTTTTTGTAGTATTAAAAAATTAGGCAAAGATACTCATTGACTATAACATTTTAAAGCTGCTTTTACCTCTCCTCTCTGATGGTTCCTTCCCACTCCCTTTGTTGGTATAAATTGGTATGTAAACTTCTGTGTTCTTCTAAATGAACCAGTTGGGATAGCGGTGTTATTTTGTTTAAGGGAATATATGTGTCAGCTTTTGTGAGGATGAAAAAGATGCTGGGTGATGCTAAAGTATTTTGTTCACATAACCTATTTAGAAAAGTTTCATAAGTGGATGGTATCAGGTTGCTGACTATATATATAAAGGCAGATCTTGCTTTGCAGTTTTGATTTGCATGAATTTAGTTACCACAGTTCAGTTAAACAAAACCAGTTTCCCAACAACACGGAGTGATTACATAAAGTACAAACTTCACTGCTAGCTTTTCAGTCCTTAGACCACTGGGTAAGTCACAGATGTGTATCTTGATCAGTGACGAGTCGTTCCACTTCCAAAGCCTGTCAGTGATTGGTCACTATGCATCTGCCACTCAGTTCTTGGGTAGACAGCAGAGCCTGTAGTTGTGTTGCTTCATTGTTTCCCAGTGTCCAGATATTCCCAGATAAAAGTGCAGCAAATAAATGGTAAGTGACAATGCTGGAAATGAATTCTAAATATACATACATTAGTGGAGTTGTAGAAGTATTACCTGACCGTGGGAATGTTGACATTGTCCACCATGCCAGAGCATCTGGATATAAAGCCAGAGAAACTCTGTGAGGCAAATGACATAAATGAGGAAACTGGTGATGACAAGAATGACAGTATCTAAGGGGAAGTGACACCAAACAAAACACGTTACATTAAAGGAACTCTCACAGGTATTGAAAGTATAAAGGATTAAATTTGGAAGCTGTTCCAAACCTAGAGAGGAGTATGCAAGTTGGCCAAGCATGCTCACTATGTTTCATAGGTTATACGTGGGAAGAAGGCAAACATTGTTCAAACTAGTCTTGATACATTTTTAAACAAATAAAGCACTCAAATTCTCAGTATTTCTAATGTTTTAAATTACAGTATACTAAACAAATATTAGTTTCTTTTGTTTTCCCTTCAGTTCCCTGTATATAATATTTATAAATGACAGTAAGGGAGTTTTTAATGTTTTGACAAAGAATTTCTCATTAACCAATGATAATTTTTTATTTTGATATGAAGATTGTTTTTTATGGTTACAGCTTGCATGGTCATTTTCATAGTTCTACACTATTACACAAAGCAAGGATTGCCTGTATTAAAAGCCAATTTTATGGAATTCTTCAAGACCATTCTGTGTATTATTTAGAAAAAGGAGTTTAATTTTTGGTTTATGGATGGAGATCAGGGATGCCACGAACTCAGATCTTTATTCATTTGTTCTTTGGTTTAAAACCCTTTAGTGGCTTTCTGTTGTTAGTAGGCCAGAATCCTTAACGTGATCTGGCCGCTGCCTGTATCTTTAGCTCTTTTATTTATTTATTTTTTATTATTATTATGTTTTTGTATCTTTAGCTCTTGTGTTCCACCTCTTCGCATAGCCCTGTGAGGTCCTTATGACTTAAACTGTGTAGTTAATTGTGTTATTAGCTATGTACTATTTGTCTAGAATGGGCCTATATTGTGTTCACTGCTGAATGCCGAGTACCTAGCAAAGTCCTGTGGTCATAACATGAATTCCATATTTGTATGAAGGAATGAGTAAATGGAATTGTATGCACATGTTTGTTTGTGCATGGATGTGTTTTCTTTGGAGAGGAATGATTGCTTTCCCAAGATCCTCAAAGGATTCAACGGTCTAAAAATTAAGTATCACACTACAGGAATTGATACAGTGAAATGGATACTCAACCTAGAGGGTATCATTAAACATTAAAGATGTTTAATGTTAAATGCAGTCTAAAACTGCATTTGAATATCTGGACATATAAGGTATTAATTATATATGACCATGAGCAAGCTTTTAAAATTACTACATTGTCTGCAAAACAAAAATTCATTTTTAAAAACGTTATTTGTGATAGGTTATATTAACATAACAGCATTTAAAAAATCTGTCGATTATTACATAAGATATGACAGCAGAATGAAGTAGCTATTGAGTGGGAAATTGGCTACTTTGCAAATTTCATCTAATGTAAAACTGTACGTTTTTTTCAGTTTTAAAGTTCTGTGTTTTCCTTCTAAAATTGTTGAGGTTTTTAGATGATAATTCATTCATATTATAAACTTCTTTAAAGGTTTTTTTTTAGCAGTGGGCATATATATGCTTTAAAAATATTTTATATCGTATTGAATCTTAACTCACAAAATGGAAATTTAAATGTTTCTCTATTGATTTTATGTTTACTGTCTCAACATCATAGAGGTAAAATGTCCATAATTAAAAGTGTTTTGTAACTTTTTAGTTGGTTATTCAAATTATTTCACATACCAAGTCAAATGCTTCTAACTTATGATCCCCTTCCTCCTTTCCTATTTCCCATTTTTTTTAAACAGTTTCCTTTGGTCACTTACTGATTCATCCCGTCTCTTCCACAATTATATAGAACTCCTCTCAATACTTTTAAATACATCTGTCATTTAATCAATTTTTATCTTGGTATGTCTCTCTTGGGATTTTCTGACCTCCTACAGCCAGAATTTCTGACTCTGGGCTTACTTCATAGCAATCATCCTTATATCTCTCTTCGAGCATCATCCTGGAGATTCCCTTTACTTCTCTCTGTCGTGCCTGTATCACATCTTCCTCTTTCTTGATTTATTCTCATTTTTTACATCTCCTGTAGTATCTCCTCCAGTAGCTTCCTGAGAAAGATTGTGTGGAAGGTAAATTTTTGAGATTTTGCATATCTGAAAGTTTCTTACTATACCCTGACATTTGATTTTCAGTTTTGCTGGGTATAGAATTCTAGTTTGGAAATCGTTTTCTGAGAATTTTTATGTTATGGCTCCATTTTCTTTTAGCTGCTAGTACTGTTGAAAGTCTCATGCAACTGGGATTTATAATCTTTTGCATATTGTGTCCCCCTCCCCCCCTGCTTCTCCATAAGCTTATTGGATCTTCTCTTATTCCTGGCATTCTGAAATTTCAAATTATGCCTTGGGCTAGTTGATTTTCATTTTGAGGTAGCCTTTTTTGTTTGGAAACTCCTGTCTTTCAGTTATGAAAAACTTTGTTAATTCTTTGGTATCTCCTCCCCATTTACTTTATGAAACTTTAATTATTCAGTAGTTAGACTACCGTGTTTCCCTGAAAATAAGACTGGGTCTAATACCATATTTCCCCGAAAGTAAGACAGAGTTTTATGTTAATTTTTGCTCCAAAAGACACATTAGGGTGTATTTTCAGGGGATGTCTTAGTTTTTCATCTACAACAATCTACGTTTATTCAAACACAGTCATGTCATCTTCTGGAACATCGTCATAACGTACTAAATGCGTCTATCTGGCTGACGATCTTAACTGGGGCTTATTTTCGGGGAAACACGGTAGTTAGTTTTGGTAGTTTTGGTGTTTCGAAAATGCCTTGTCTTTATTTTCAGCATTTTATTATTTTGCTCAACTTTGGGGGAGATTTTCTTCATTTTTCCTTTATTTTGAGATACTGATTTCTACTGTCATGTTAAAATTTCTTCGAACTTGTAATCTGTTTCATAATTATAAAATGGAATGGAATGATAGGCTTGTAGAGCTGAAGAGTATCTAAAAGGTCATCTATGTTAACCCTGTTCTATAACTCCAGAAGTTGCTTCTTTGTTGTTTTTGACTTTTCTTTTTTCTTTTCCATTTTTCACGGTCGTCTTTATATTCTAATTTCAGTGATGGCAGGAAAAGGGATAGCCCGCCTGAGGGTACAAACTGTGCTGGTGGTTGCCTAACAATTGGAGTAGGTTAGGATTTTGGATGAGGGGATTTATGTGCCAGACCAAGAATCTGTCCTTAATTGTTTCAGGGAAGGCTCTTCATAGTGGCGTGCAGTGTTGGCTGTACCAGTGCCAAGGGGATGTGTGCATACTTCTTCATCTGTACACAGTTCCCATCGGGCAGGCAGACAGGCCATGGAGTTATTCTAAGCTGGCATAATGAAAATGCATTGAAAATTGTACCACGTGTAGTTGGTGCAATATGCCAGCTTAGAATAAATGCAGATGGT
This sequence comes from Rhinolophus ferrumequinum, assembly GCF_004115265.2. Classification (NCBI taxonomy): domain Eukaryota; kingdom Metazoa; phylum Chordata; class Mammalia; order Chiroptera; family Rhinolophidae; genus Rhinolophus; species Rhinolophus ferrumequinum. Next base: position 50,710,107 of record NC_046288.1, read on the forward strand.
TTGTCTGGTGTCAAGGAAACAGTAGAGTTAAGGCCTTGAAGTGAAGAAAAGCCAGTGGTGTGCCTGCCATGCTGCCGTGGTGGGATTTTGCCTCTGGCCTGGCAGACTCTTAAACTGGGGTTCTAGGACCTACCCTGAACTTTTCCCTTCACTCCTTTCCTTCCCTATTCCGAATCTTTTCCTTGTGGACGGTCTTACTGCCTTCAAATCTTTGCCATAGGCTGGACTGGATGAAGGAAAAACAACTGAAACTCAAGTCCACTTTTGCTGATTGTATCTGTGATGAGGAATAGCTCGGATAGGGGAGGAAGAGAAGAAGTTGAAGTTACTGAGTGAAGTGAAGTTTCCTAAAATGAGTCATGCCTTTGTTCACCCCGTTAAAATTATCACAAATAATTGCGAGTTGACTCCATAAACAAGTACATGCAAGTGGAAAAAGCTTCAAAAAGACTGTAATTAGTGCTTCTCGTTGTTTTAGTTGTAGTAAATACAAGATTCTGGTGTGCCTTGATATCTTGTCAGTTACTGCATTGGATTCCTGGGGCTGCTATAACAGTTCAGCACAAAGTGAGTGAGTCCAAAATCAGTTTCCTGGAGCCTAAATCAAGGTCACAGCAGAGCTGTGCTCCCTCCAGAGGCTCCACTGCATCACTCCAGTGTCTGCCCAGAGTCATTGGGGACCAGGCCTCTGGAGGTGTGCTTGTCGCTTTGTGATCACAAGACAGCTGCTTCACCTCAGGCAGCATCGCCCGGTTTGCAGCCAGGAAAGGGCAAAGAGTAGGAAATAGGTGCCTGCTTTCTAAGAAGCTTTCCAGAAGCTCTCCCTAACAACCAGGCTTACATTCTGTTGGCCAGACTAGATCCCATGACCGCCCGTGTCATTAGGAAGCTGGGAGTGTTTTTAGCAGGGCACAGTACAACGCCACGGTAGCAGGATTCTGGTGGTGTGAAGGAAAGGGGAGAAGGCTGTGGAGTACGCAGCTTGCAGTTTGTCCTAGAAGGTAATGAAAACAGTTTACATTCCCATCTAGAACTAGAAGAAGCTTTTGTATATGTAACATTAATCTTCGTTGACTGTCCAACATATATTGAGAAAACCCGTTCAGTGCCAGGCGTAGTGATAAGCACTGGATGTCACGGGCTCCCACACGTGATACTTGCTGTGTGCTAGACACATGGTCAACCACTCCATGTAGGTTATTCACATCGTCTCCTATAATAGACGTGTGGGAGCCCGTGAAAATCTGCCACGTTATCTTCTGGAGATGTCAACCCCACTTTATAGGTGAGACAACTGAGGATCCATGAAAATGGTTAGTAATATCATTTTCTAGATTTAAACATAAAATTTTAGAGCGTATAATGGTACAGCTAATACGTGATAGAGCTTCATCACACCTATGTTTTCTGGTTCCAAGTTTGGTGCTACATTGACACTTTGAATAGAGTATACACATTCCCCACACCCACCCATCCAAACACTGTAAAGCAGTGACAGGGTGACCTGTAGTCAGGGAATGCTGGGATAGAGTCTTAGTTCTGCCAGGTGTGGTTCTTTTATGTGATAGACAAATTATCACACTTGTTTGTGCTTTAGGCTTGTCATTTGTAAAAGGGGGATAATGCCAGCTGCCTTGCAGGGTTTTTGGGAGGATGAAATGAAATATAGACATACAGTGTACGTATTCAGTAAACAGTAACTTAGTTACTCTTGTGGTTGTCTTCATATTATGGATCAGCATTGACTTTTCTTACTCTAGTACTGTAGGTGTGGTAACACTGAAGACATCACTTACTCCTGTTTTAGTTCTTGGGATTTTCCGATTAAACATAATATCCCTTTCTTGTGACAGAATAGATAAATACTTGTTTTTCTACCTATTCCCTGTAACTCTGGGTGGGGAGGAACTAGTCTTTTTGCCAGTTATGAGTGGTTTTTGCTGTTTGACAACAGATAGGGATAACTCTTATTTTCCCTCCTGTATTAGGTTTTCTATAGCTGCCATAGCAAATTACCACAGATTTGGTGGCTTTAAGCAACACAGATTTATTATCTTCCAGTTCTGTAGGTCAGAAGTCTGACACAGGTCTCGGGGCTAAAGTCAGGTGTTGGCAGGTCGGCATTCCTTTCTGGAGGCCCTGGGGAGAATCTGTTACTTGCCTTCCCAGTTTCTAGAGACTGCCTATTTGCCATGGCTCCCAGTCTCCTTCCCCCACCTTCAAAGCCAATAATGGAATATCTCTGTGATCCTGCTTCCATTGTTACATCTTTCTCTGACTCCTTCTGCCTCCCACTTCTACCTTTTAAGGATACTTGTGATTACATTGAGCCCATTTGGATAAAACAGATGAATCTCCCCAGCTCAAGGTCAGCTGATGAGCAACTTTAATTCCCTGTTACCTTAGTTGTAACCTAACATGTTCTCAGGTCTTGAGAATTAGGACGTGGACATCTTTGGGGTGCCATCATTCTGCCCACCACATCTCTCATCCTCCCCAAAAGACCGTCCTCAGTTTTAGCTTCAAATAATGAAACAGTTCTTAATGTTGTGGGTACTTGTGCATACATTTGAAGTCTGTTGACCTTGTAGGTTGTAGTAGGAGGAAATAAGTATAACTTGGGTTTCCTTGACTTAACTGTTGCCAGCCATGAGGCTACAAGGAGTAGAGAGGAAATAGTGAAGTTCCGGACTCTGGGGGGAGAAACTGCTGTCTCAGAGGCCCCTGGTAAACCTTCAGGGAGAATAGCCTTAGCTATCGGTTTCATAACCACACCGTCCTAAGGATGTTTTATTTTCTGTTTTTTTCTTAGCTTTTATCCAGGACTTACTCTTTTATGTTTGCAAAGTCAAAACATTTTTAAGAATTTGTAAATTTTCTTAGTATTTGTAATGATTTACAGAAGTCCCCCTTTACTCACGGGGGATATGTTCTAAGACCTCTAGTGGATGCCCAAAACCTTGGATAGGACCAACCAAACCCTATAAATACTATGTATCTTCCTATACATACACACCTGTGATAAAGTTTCTGGCTTCTCTTTGGCATATCGGGATTGCCAGCATCACTCTTGTGCCTTGGGGCCATTGTTAAGTAAAATAAGGGTTATTGGAACACACGCCCTGCAATACAGCAGCAGTCGGTCTGATAACAGATGGCTACTAAGTCATTCACGGGTGGGCAGTGTATGCAGCGGATATGCTGGACAAAGGCGTGATTCATGTCCCAGGCGGGACTGGGCGAGATTTCATCACACTCCTCAGCACACAGTGCAATTTAAAACTTATAAAATCTTTATTTCTGGAATTTTTCATTTAATATTTTGGGCGACAATTGATTGCAGATAACTGAAACCATATACAGTGAAACTGTGATAAGGGGGAAAACTACTGTATTTGAATAATTTTAAATTCTTTGAAGGAGAGACTCTAAAAATCAAGGTATAAATAAGATCTATGCCTGGTTGAATCATTTTTCTAATTTATTACTTGAGTTCATTATTTTAATTCAGTTTATTACTTGAACTCATTTTTCCCAGTTCAGTAGTTCCTCCTGGTTTTGAAACATACTTTGAACGTATTTTCCTAAGTGAAAGTTTAGTCTTTCTAGTTTCATCCATTTGATCAATCAGCAAGTTCACACTGAAACTTCACCGTGTGCTCGGCGCTCTGCTTGGCTCTGGAGACTATTGGTAGACCTGCCATGGTCCCTTCCCTCATGGAGCTCACCGTCTAGAGGGCTGTCAGCACGTAGTAAGCAAAGTGGGTTAGGACTGACTGGGAATCAAACTACTATAAATATATAACGGAAGAATCTGCAGGATCTTTCCTTGTCTTTCTTCCTCGGGTTTGATTGATAATTGGCTCATGGTTCTTTCTTGAATACTTCAAAATAATTTGGTGACATAAAATTGAAATACAACTACAACTACTATTTACAATATAGGATAATGTTTCTTGCTTACTGAAAGTAGTCTAAAGTTTAGGTTGCTTTTTGAAATGAATTTTTCAGTAGCTGCCATCATTTCTTAAGCTTTTCTAAATATTCAGCATCGTGAAGCCACAGATTTGATTTTTGCAAATGAAATTTCCACTGACTGTTTCCTATGTACAACGTCCCTGAAAATAATGTTTCTAATGAAGGAAGGACTGACACTAATTTCCATGTTTGCTCTTTTAGGAATGTTTTAAAGGAAGTTGGGCTACTCACAAGTTACTGCATAAGAAAGCAAGTAAGTAAAACCACACATCTCTCTACCATTTGTCTTACGTGGCTTTTGTGCAGAAGACAAGTATTCTTCCACTTCTGGAAGTGTATGTTTGAATAGTCTAAAAGTATGTATCTGAATATTCTGAAAGTGTAATTCCAAAAGCTAGAATTTGGACATACTTTTTGTTTTTTGTGGTTTGTAATCATGTAACTAAAATGTGGCTGAGTAATGTCTTTGTTGATGTTATATGACACATGTAACATGAAAACATGAAATGGTTGCTAGGATAGATGGATCTTACTTGAGCAATACCTGAGAATGTCTAATCTTTTGGCAGACTCTTTCCTTTGCTAGAAATGGTGCACTTTGAAGGCAAGGGCACATGAGCTGTCTGTCTTTATTTAGCCTGATGTCTTTTGTATTTGTTTAGTTTGAATTTTGATTGCTTTTTCTACTCAAAATTATATTATTTTGTTTTTTGGTATTTTAACATTATTACTTATAGTCTAATGTTTAATTTGCTCTTTTGAAGTTACTTTGTGAGAAACTGGTGGTTGCTTCTTAGCTATTCTGTCAGCCACGGGGATGTATCTCTGATTCTAATAGCCTTTCCTGCTTGGCTGTTCATCTGTAAATTCATGTCACGAGTGTGGCTGGCTTAAGATGACCCGTCACTGTTACCTGAAAATTGACAAGGGCTTTCTCTTCTCATGGTGTTGCCGTCCTGATGGATGAAGCCTTGGCAGACTACGCAGCACGTGTGGTCCTTAGTTTAAGGGCTGTTTCAACTTACTGGTCTTGGTAGTTTTTCTTCCTCTACTTGCATATTTTTTAGAAATTTGCTGATTTAATGAAGTTTGGTAGATTGTTTTATATATATGTGTGTGTGTGTGTGTGTGTATATATATCTTAAAATCACATTGAGGTCAGTTTAACTACCATTTGAAGGAAACGGAGATAAAACTTTAAGAAGATATTTTCTGTCGTGTAAAGTGAAGTCTACATTTACTGGAAATGCTAGGCTGTTGGAGGAAATGTAGTTAGTGATGAGGAAAAATGATTGTGAATAAATGAGTTTATCAAAGTAAATGACAGAATTTGTTACCTCAAATCAGGGCATAGAGATTGCTTTAAGTAGTTCCATTTAACTTTATCCACTCGTACATTAAATATTATATTTCTAATGCGTTGTGTATTTTTAGAGCTCTTTGAGCCAATTAACATTTTATAATCAGGAAGGTAAAACATAGGAAAGCAGAGTGTTGAAGTGAAACAGTATGTAAGTCAAAGAGCTTAGAATGGGTCTCTACCCCAAGCATTTGCTAACTCATTGAAGTGTGCCTGTTTTTTTAATACTGGATTTCTGTGGGTAGAGTTATTTCAGTATGGCCTACAAGAGAATTAAATAGGTAATGTACCCTAATAAAAAGAACGTTATTATTGCTGCATTGAATGGAGGTTATTTTGGTTTTACTTATACCTCTAAGTGTTTAGTATGGTGCCCTCTTGGATCTTTTGGGATGATTTTCTTCAGTGGGTGAGCCTAATATTCTTCATCCCTTTGGGCTGTGTCAGGTAGAGACAGCGCTCAGCCGGCCAGCCCTGTTTCTTTCCCACACTAATAAATTGACCATGACTACACCACTGTGGATGACAGCCCTAGAGGAGGGAATGTTTGGGGAAGGGTGATCTCCAGAGCTAAGCAGAGTATTGGGGAAGGGGCTGGGAGAAAGAAGGTTGGCTTAGGACAGAACAGGGCATCATAAGAGACAGCACCTTATTCTAAGAAACAATAATGAGATAACATATATCAAGCAGTTTATGTCAGGAAGGTGATACACTCAGGCTTTTTCCTTTTTTTAACATGTATTGTGTGCGGATCTTGAAGGATGCCTGATTTATAGCTTTGCTCGTGTGGGCTATTGGTCTGTAATTTGCTTTTAACATCGTTGACTGGTTTTGCCATTAGAGTAATCCTGGACTCATAAAATAAAATGGCAAGTGTTTCCCCCTCTTCTGTTTTCTGGAAGAGATTATGTAGAATTGGTATTATTTCTCCCTTAAATGTTTGGTAGAATTCACCGGTGAAACTATCTGGACCTGGAGTTTTCTTGATTGCAGCAGTTGATCAAGCTTGAGGAAAATTTCAAGTGTGAGTTAAATAAATGACTCAAGGGCAGGATTTATTTTTTGTGTGTCATAGTAAAGAAGATCAAATAGATTAGAAAGGCCTTAAAGGCACGTAATGGTGATGGTAGGACGCACGTTTCCTATACCGTGTCCCCGCCAGAGTGTACATACGTAGTAGTGTTTGCTTTTAGTGTGATCTGTAAAAGTTGTAGCACTTCACATCTCAATATTAGTCTATCCTTGTTATGTATCATTGAGATAGTCATCATGTTTCTTTGTCTCCCATTTCCTAAAATAAGAGGTGGAAGCATTTGACGGGTGTCTTTTGAGTAGCAAAAAATATGCTATAAAAACTCCATTAAACACACACACACACACACACACATCCCAAAAAACTCTAAATAATTCTTTTATGCGACTCCTCTACCCTCCAAACTAGTGTGCTTGATTTTGGGCTTGCAGAGTGAAGGTGTTATGTAGTGTTTCAGAATGGGTTCCACAAAGCGAATTTGAGCGTGGTTCACTTTGAGCCTTACCTCAAAATACTTAAATTGTAAGTTGTGAGGATTAAATTAACAAATCCATGTGAAGTCGTTGCATGTGTACAGTACATAATATATAAGTGTTCCACAGCTATTTAATAGTCATCTTTGGAAGAACCGAGTCAGAGTTGTGATAAGAAAATCCTGTCCTAGGCAAAGCTTAGACATGTGTAGTTATTTTATGTCAGCCAGCTGGAGGGGGCAGCCCGCCCAGAACCTTTTAAAGGCTAAAGCCTGAATGTGATGGGCTTTGGGCCAGACCTTGAACATACCCAGTATTCTTTGACACTATCTGCAGCTTACCTGGCCCTGTGGCATCTTGATGTTCCAGAGACAGCTTACAAGTGTTTGTGTACAATGTCCTGTGCTTTCACAGCCTTTTGAGAAAGACCAGTAAGTATGCAATTTTGTTACTGATCCCCGCCCCCCCCACCCAGTCCAGTTCAGATTTATTAGGTGTCCAGTGTGTGTCTAGCACTTAGGGCTCAGATCAAATTGCTCCTAAAATGTAAATGAACTGACTTTTGAAGTGTGAATTTCCCTAAGTAAATTATTAGAAGAGAACTGGCCATATTTCAATCTAGATAGCTTTTTGCTTATATTATTTGTTCAAGGTTGCTTTCAATTCTCTTTGGAAAATAGATCGTGGAAGGCTTAGAATGCAGATCAGCAGGAAGCTTTGAAAGATTTTGCCTTTTTCCTTCTTGCTCCCACCCCAGGAGTGTGTTAAAGCAAAAAGCCTTCATCTTGATTGTTATTCTGCCCTGGGTTTCAGGTGAAAATTATTCTTCAGGTTCGTATTTCAGACAAAAGCATTTGATGCAGTTCATAGCTGAAGCAGGCGTCAGTGGGCCTGCATTTCTAACTGTTTTATATAATGTTTGGCCCTACTGGCAATGAATGGAGTCTATTTTTATCCTTGGATGAGAAACAGTTTTCTTATTGACATTAACATTCACAGCGGCTTTCTTGAACTCCAGAGGGGAGAAAGATATTTAAAATTCAATAGCACTGTAGAGCTTTCCTTTTTCTATTCTTATTATTTTCTATTCTTACTCTTTTCTATTCCTTTACTTGCCTTGCTTCAGTTTCCTCATCTGTAAAATGAGGAAATTCTACTGGGTTGTCTTTTTGTTGTTCCCTTTAGTCTCCATGCTGTACGTTACATCCCCAGAACTTATTTGTCCTTTAACTGAAATTTTGTACCTTTTGACCACCTTCACCTATTTCACCATTCCTCACTAGCTTAATGTGGTATGATTCCATCTCTTCCCCCACTTCATGTTTTAAATAGATTTTTTTTAAAGGGTGAGTTTTATTTTCTCATACACTTCTAAAATTATTTGAAGCCTGACTTTCAAAACCTGTGATAGCATGCATGCCAGTAACCAGAAAAGATCGGTGTGCCTGGGGAGGTATATAGGTTGATAGTCGTCGGTCTAGGACGGATTTGAAATCCTGCTCTTTAAGGTCGTAGGTTGGTTTTGTTTTACACTGTAACTAAGAGATGCAGTCAGTTTGCTGATATCAGATACCATAGAAGGTCTTTTCTGTATGAAAAGGGTCCTTAGGTGCATTCAATATAACAACATTATATATTAATAGCTAATGTGGTAAGGGGTATGTGTATGTGTGTGTGTGTGATTCTTAAATTTTCTACTGCGTTTTCAAGTAACTTTCTACTGATTGTTACCTCCTCTATCTTTGCCTTTTCCTACCTCCTTCTCTTACCCCCGTCCTGAAAAAAGGCAAATGATACTTATAAAAATTATTTAAAGCAGTTTAAAATATTGAATAGAAAGCCATCAGCTAAAGTGGGAAATGTTTTTTACTTTAAATTTGCTTTGGGTTTCTTTAGAATCTTCTTTTCCTAAGAGGACAGAATTTAGTTGTAATACGTGCTCTTATTTAGGAAGTTTTTTCTAGGTTCAGATTTTACATTTCAAAACAGGCTTCCTATAAATTGATATTGGATAGAGACTACATTTAGCATTTACTTCGGAAAAGGAGTCCTATGAGCTGTTCCTACTTGACATTGTGTAGAAACGTACAATGGTTATCTTGGGCTTTTTTCTCCCAAGACACTTAGATCTTTGAAAAGTCATAGGGTTGTGAACAGCAGGAAAGCAGTAGCTTTACGATTTAGTTTAGGATGAGAGTTTGCTGGATTTTTGTGCCTGAGCTCTTTGGTGTGGTGTTCAAACAAGTGATAGTTCAGGTATGTTGCTGATCATTAGCTTGACCACTGAAGCATTTCTTTCTCTCTTCTTTACTCTCATCCGTCCATCACACAGAAGATGAAAAGGCAAAGCGAGAAGTGTCTTCCTGGACTCTTGAAGGTGATATTAACACTGACCCATGGGCAGGTTATCGATATACTGGTAAACTCAGACCACATTATCCACTGGTGAGTAAATAAGGTAATAAAAATTTAACATTCTTATACACCAATTTTTAGAAGTTGCCATTTCCTAAAAATAATACTTACAATTTGCTTTCCAATTATGAATCATATAATCAGGATTAAATTTATATTCTAGCTCTTTAGTGTATATTATTTGAAAGTTAGTAGGGACAATTGGCAATTATGGATGAAGTAGAAAGAATTTAAGATAAAAGGATTAAAACTTCCTTAGTCTTAAAAGAGAAAGTGTAGCATTGATATTTTTTATCTGGCATGATGGTGGTGTATATGACTAATTTTCTAAAAATTTCTTTAACATGATATGTTTCTAGCTTAATTTTGATATGGCTTTCCTGCCACTCCTACCCCTATGTTCTTGTCAGATGGGCTTAACGTAGAAATCCACTTAAGTTGAAATCTATTTGTCATCCTTAAATATGTAAATTCTCTTTACTGATGTTTTTATAAAAGGAATAAATCTTTAATTTTAGAAATGTGGAAAAACAGCACAAATATTAGAAAGTCTTTTTAATCCTACCTCCCAGAGATAATGCTCAGGAACATATTGGTGTATATTTACTTAGAGACATTATTTTATTGTTGTTGGTTTGCCAGTTGGTTTGGAACAGCATGGGCACCCAGTTGTCTGCGTGTACTCTTTAAATCCCTAATGGCCTTGGCCCCTCTCCCCCTTCCTTATATGTCCTAAGAAAGAGGGTGGCGTTAACACTAGGGAAGTGAAGCCTAATCTTCGTGAAATAGATATGATATTTAAGATGTTGTTTAAAATGTTTTCGTTTAATTGAAATGAATGAACTTTTTTGTGTTTTTTCCCACTTTTATTTCCTTTGTTAGTAAATTTCAGTAATGAAAGCTGCTTTCGTATTTAACTCAGTTTTAACTAACATCTTTGATGTTTTTAGATGCCAACAAGGCTAGTGCCAAGTTATATTCAAAGACCAGATTATGCTGATCACCCTTTAGGTAAGTTCTGCTAAACTGTTTTCAGTTTTCAATTTGTGAGCCTGATGACTACTGCAAACGAAAGGAGTGCTTTTTCTGTAGAAATTTTTCAGTGCTGGATGTCTAATAAATGTACTTTTCTTTTTTTAACACAGAACATTTGAAGGAATTAAAGATTGTTTCCTTGCATTAGAAATCTACCCACTTCTGAAAACATTGTTCATGTAGTTGTCAGAGGCTACATTCAACATAGTACGGTGGTTTGTGTTGTTGAATCAAATTCTAGATTTAAAACATAGTTTTGATTTTAACAATGTCCTCCACCTTATCAAATGATACATATTTATTAATAGATAAAAACAGTTTGTGGAGGCCTCATGAATGAATGCCTAACTTTAGACTCTGAAGGGCTATAGCAGTAATAGAAATAGTGATGATGATAAAAGTAATGACGATGATGATATTCTGTGCTTGATATTTGTTTTTTTGTAACTGTCAGGCACTGTGCTAAGTTCTTACTACATGTGTTGCTACTGGGGTGGGTTCTGTTGTCTTCTCCATTTTATAGATAATGATAGTGAGACACCCAGAGAAGATAGGAAATTTGCAGCACAGGTTAATGGAGCAGTCTCTGGCCGTAGGGCCTGTACACAAAGCTTAAGTTGGGTTATGGGAAGTTATTGATTTTGCATGTCAAAAATAGTTGAAAGTCAGTGTTTTCCTGTGGTTTAATCTGCTAAACTAAGGTACCTTTGCTTTCTTCTCTAAGAAGTGGGAACCATATTATGTTTTTATAAATATAATTTAAAAATATAGTTAAACTTCACTATTTCAAATACATTGAAGGAAAAGATAGTTTGAATGATAACTTTTGAGGATGTGTAATTTCATTACTCTGTATTTAATATTCTTGAATGTAGTTTTAAAATATATATAGACAAAGTAAATTCTAATAGGATAAAATGTTACACAGTGAAAAGTAAGTCCTACTCCCCAAAGGGAGCCACTGTTAACAGTTTCTTGTAGAACTTTCTAGAGATATTTTATGTTGTGTACACGTATCACCCCCCTCCGCCACCTCCTGCCCTCAGCTAATTATATACAATAGGAACAAACTATATACAACTTTTACCTTGTTATAGTCCCTTAATATATCTTATAAATATTCTGTATAAGCACGTATAAAAGTACTTCTGTCTTTTTAACATCTGAAGTATTTCATTGTGTGGATGTACCATAGTTTATTAAACCAGGCTCCTACTAATGCATGTTTAGATTATTTCCAGGTTTTCACTTCTACCAGTTTGACTGTAGTAACTGTTTTTACAATTATATGTTTGTGCACATGTGAGAATGCTTCTGTAGGTTGATTGTCTAAAATGAAATAGCTGGATCAAAGAATTCATGTATTTTTCATTTTGAGAGATATAACAAGTTTTAGAGATTTTGCCAATTGTTACTTCCATTAAAAACATAGGGGTCTCTCTTTTTTTTTTTCATATCTTCCCCATCATAGTGCTGTCAAACTTGATGATCTGTGCTAATCTGAAATATGAAAAATAGTATTTTGCTATTGTTTTAATTTGTATTTTTAAATTATGAATAAGGTTGAGAATCTTTATATGTTAAGTCATTTGTATTTTCTTTCCTTTTGAATTGTCTGTTCATTCTTAGCCTTTTTCCCCAGTTAGGTTACTAGTTTTTTCCATACTGATTTATTTATAAGAGCTCTTTCTATACATCAAAATAATCTTTGATGCATGTGCTATAAACATTTTTTTCCCAATTGAACTTTACGTTTTGTCTTTGTTTATAACATTACATTTTTGACAGACTTTCAACATTCTTCTGTATTAAAATTTATCAGTGTTTTCCTGTTCAGGTGTCTATGGCTTAATGACTTAGAAAGACCTTTTTGGTTTACAGATTATAAAAATATTTTCCCATGTTTTCTTCCACTATTTATGGTTTCACTCTTTTTTTGTGTGATAAAATTTTTGATCCTTTGAAACTTATTTAGTATTAGGAATTAAATATGGATGCAACTTAATTTTATTCTCCAAAGAATATCTGGTTGTCACATCACTAATTATTTAAAACATCAGTCCTTTTCTTACTGATTTAAAATGCAACCCATATCATTATATGAAATTTTCACATGTCTTGGAGTCTGTTTTTGGATTCTGTTTTGTTTCCTTAACCGATTTGTCTAGTCATGTGCCATTGCCAAACTCTTGATTATAGCTATACGTTGTTTTAATATTTGGTAGGCCTTGTTGCCCCCACCTTTCCTCTTTTTCAGAATTTTCCTGGCTATTCTTGCATATTTGTTTTTCCATGTGAAATTTGGAATCAGCTTGTCTGGTTCCCAAAAATATCCTGTTGCCATTTTTTATTGGGATAGTATTAAATTTGTAGACTAATTTGGGAAGAATTGACACCTTTACAATATTGAGTCTTCCTATCCAAGAACAGGGTATGTTTTTCTATTTTATTTAAGTCTCCTTTTATGTCTTACCGTGGTATTTTAAAATTTTCTTCATTAGGTCTTTTATTAAGTTTACTCCTGGATACTTTATCTGTTTTAGTTATTCTTGTACATAGTATCATCGATATTTTCCAGTTCGTTTATATATGGGAAAGTTATTGATTTTAATACATTTATTTTACAATCTGCCAACTTGCTGAATTCTTATTTCTGATCATTTACTAGGTATTCCCTTATTGTAGGGATATGTAATCGTCTGAAATTGATAAGAATTTTGTCCTTTTCTTTCTAATTTTGTATTTCCTTTCTTTCTTTTGTTTAATATACCTGCTAGAACCTGTTAGAACAGTGTTAAATGGTGCTTTACTAGACGGTCCATGATGTGGGTTGTTGGCTTGAGAATCATATTTATCATGTTGGGGTGGTAGCTAGCCATGTTATCAGAATCATCTTTCTAGATGATCATTTATTTTTCCTTCTTTAATGACAATATTTGTTATAAATGTAACAAATATGAACAATATTTGTTAATACTGAATTATCCTTGCCTTTCCAATATGTCTCAAGTCATGGTGTATTACATGTATTTTAGATCATGTTTTAATATTTTAGTTGGGATATTTATATCACCATTTATTAAAAAATACTAGTTTATGGTTTGTTATATTCTTTTTGTCAGATTTTGAAATAATCATTATACTGGTTTTACTATTTTTAAACATGAATAATTAGAGTTAAGCTAATTTTATTGATTAGTGATGCTTCTTAGGGCAATATTTTTTAAACTTTACTGACTATGACTCAGAGTGAGAAATGTATTTTAAAATACGAATTGGTGTGTGTGTGTGTGTGTGTGTGTGTGTGTGTGTAAATTAATAAATAATAGCACTTACCCATGCCCTGTATGATATAATCTAACATTTTCTATTCCTTTTATTTACTTAAAAATTGTTAGTCATAGGCCACTAACGGGTCACAAACAGCAGTTTGGAAAACACTGACTGAGGGTCTTGTTTAAAAAAAAAATAAATGAGTATAATTGACTTATCAGTTGTTGGTTTATAGTTTAGTCATGAGATGATGATCATGAAAGCCGTTTGTCAACTGTGTGGTAGTATTCAACTCTGAATCATTTACTGACTTTATTTTGTTAGCACTCTGCCTGTTGTATAAGTACTCCGTATTGACTGATTTCTAATAGATCTGGAAATTTGTTCTCTAGTATTCTTTAGTTTATTTAGCAAATTTCCTTTTCGTGTTGAAAATATATTTTTAAAAAATCTGACCTAGACCCTCCCAAATTATAAAATACTATTGTACGAAATAGTGAGACTTGATTATTATTATATTATCAGGGAGATAATTATACTTAATACTACATCTTGCCTTTCGTTTTGGATTTACTTACTGATTTTCCTTTCCAGGAATGTCCGAATCTGAACAGGCTCTTAAAGGTACTTCTCAAATTAAATTACTCTCATCTGAAGATATAGAAGGAATGCGACTTGTATGTAGGGTAAGAATTTTTCCCTCATTGGGTAGGACACGTTTAAGCAGTTATTAGACATGAAGTCAATGATTTGCTGATTGACAAAGGGAGGAAAATGTTACATTGTAAGGCTAGCCATACTTACTGTTTTCCTTAAACTTTTGTTAGTATATAATTCTGTGTAACAGTTGTTTTCTACTTAAATAGCCTGTTTGAAAATTAAAATGGCAGTTAATCTACATTGAGTTGAGAGTCTATTTCACCCCATGTATTTTTTTTTTTAAACCAGGTTTTTGTGATATTTTCTCATTTTATTTTCATGAGTCATCATAGCATAGAGCAGAATTAAGGCTTGTATAAAATTAAGCTAAAGCTCCTTTTCTGAAATCCCCATGCAGTGTGGTAGTAGTGGCTGGTACTTACTAAGTCAAGTCGTATAGTCACATTTTTCTAAGGGAAAAAAACTGAAGAATTGATAGTTTTCATTTAGAAATCAGCCTTAAAGTTTTTATTCAGTGCTTCAAAGTGATTTGATACTAATTTTCTTTGATAATCTGGAGACATTTATATTTCTGTCACTTACGTGCTGTGATTCTTTGAGGAAAATCATTCATCTCTTTTATTTCCGTCCTTTCCCTTCCCTCATACAGAAATATGACAAGACTCAGCCTCCACCACTTGATTATTGTTTAGATCACATAGGATGTACATTTTCACATAAAGATCATTCAAACTTACTAATTAAGATATTTGCTAGTTAGCCCAATTTTATTTATGTACAGACGCATACACACATACACACATTTATTGATGGGCGTTAGAAATACAAATGGTTGTAAAATGAAAATCCAGAATTATAATATTCAAGGTGCGATGCATTTTACAAATCTCACAAAAATCCACGATAGTACAAAGGGGTAAAAATTTCATTTCTCCTAGAATGTTTTAAGTTTTTTGTTTCTGTTTTTTTTACAGCTGGCTAGAGAAGTGCTGGACATTGCTGCAGGGATGATTAAACCGGGTGTAACTACTGAAGAAATAGATCACGCTGTACACTTAGTAAGGACTTTGTGCTTTGAAATTTTTTTTCACATTATTAGATGTTTTAGACTTCTAAGTAAGCTAAGTTCTGCATATCTAAAGTAACTTGGCTAAGCTTATTTGAAAGCTAATTTTTGCTTTGTTTCAAATACAGAAAATATTCAACAATCATTATTCCCATCTTTCAGTATCTGTAATATTGAGGTCTGAGGTGAGCTTGAAATATCTTGTTTCTGAAACCTCACATTTCATAACAGTTTAGCTTTTATAAAATGAACAATTTTATTAGTGCTTTAAATAAATTATATCACCACGTACATCAAATTCTGAAATAAAAAAGAATACAACTTCTGAAACTAGATTAGTGGAAAAAATGTTCCCTTTCACATCCACAATAATAAGGCAGTAAACAAACCAGATAAATATTTGTAGTAAATACGATACAGGGGTATCTTTTCTATAAAGATTGTCCATCAAGGAGAGACCTTAAAACCCTGTAAGAGATGAGTGCGTACATTATATGATTAGCTTGTTCACAAAAAAAGAGCAATAGTTATTAACTAGAAAATAAGTCACATGGAAAACCAAACACACTCTGTCATCATACGCATGAAAATCATAAAGATTTACTAAATTACTAAGTATGTTAAAGATGTTTGTATCCACTGTCTGTGTGGGGATGCTGAAGCTGGTACTGTATTGTAAATTGGGACAACTCTTTTGAAAGGCAGTTTGACAGTGTGTCTTGAGCATAGTAATGTTTATAAAGACTTCACATTCATAGTTTTATAAATCGTGGTTTTTGATTCTTATTCCGTATGTTGTAAAATATGTAGTATGCAATCCTTGCATTTTGACTGCTTCCTATGGTCCATGTGCTCTTTTGTGTGCTTCTTTTACTAACTCATTTAATCTCCTCAACAACTCCGCGGGGTAGATACTACTAGCATCTCTGTTTTATAGATCAGGTAACTGAGGCCAGGGAGAGGTTAACTTGCCCAAGATTACATAGTTTGTGATGGAGTTGACATTTAGTCAAAACAGTCTGCTGTGAGAAATATAGAAGCAGGGGAACAGTGATAGGCTTGTAGTTATTGGCAAGGAGTAATATGTTTTTGTAATTGAGGAAACAATTTAAATTTCCAAGAATAGTGGAATTGTTAATAAAATTATAGCGTATTCCACAAATTGCATTGTGTGCAACTGTTTAAAAATTATTAGTCTAAAGACTATGTGGCAGTGTGGAGAGAAAAACTATATATGCTATGACTACCACTGTATAAAAACATCTAAGTAAAATAAGACTTGTTATGGAAAAACAGACCATTTTCTTAGAAGTTCCTTTGTTTATTCCGCATGACTGTAGTGATTAAAATAACCCTGGAAGTACTTTACCATTTCTTAATTATACTTGTATTCATTTTTTGGTCATAGGGATATAGCGATATAGGCTTGTTTCTATATAAGAAATTATAATTACATTAAAAGTGCATGTTAACATTTACTTTAAATAGTATCATTTTACTTTAATATATTTGTCATAAGAAGTAGTTCATTGTAAACTAGAGTCTTCAATTTGTATATATTTGTAAATATTTGTAGTATGTGAATTTGCTTTTCTTTTGCAATTATCAATATACTGGTTTGCCTACAGTCTATCTCACTGGCACAAACTGTTGTATACTGTTTCAGATCATATCTACTGCTATTTCTAACATAAAATATTAAACAAATTCTTCATTAGAAGCATCTGTACGACAGATATTTTATCATTTTTCAAATTTTAAAATCCAGTTGATTGCAAACAGATTAATTTTTTTTCTTTTACATGTTCCAAATTATTTTCTCTGTATTTTAATTTATTGCAGGCATGCATCGCCAGAAATTGCTATCCTTCTCCCTTGAATTATTATAATTTCCCAAAGTCCTGTTGTACTTCAGTGAATGAAGTGATCTGCCATGGAATACCAGACAGACGGCCCTTGCAAGAAGGTGATATTGTTAACGGTAAGAAATATGGAAGTGAAGATATGTAAGTGACTTTTGTCACCATGAGCAAAGAAACAGCAAGGTTTTGGGAGTCTGATTGTGACTTGTGTTTTCTTCAGTTGCTTCTTGGCTTTAACTTACCCTTTTTCATATTTAAAATTTTAAATAAATCTGTGGAAACCTTTTTTATGGTTTTAAGATACTGCTTTGCTTTAAAAATACTTCTAGTATAATGTGTTTGGTACGTATGTGATTGGGGAATTAGGGGAAAGATGTCAGTGAAATGTGGAAGTAATGTTGATGCAAATGGGATACTTTTCCTTTTTCTTTTAGTCCATTAATGAGTTTTTTATTTCAGTGTTGTTTTTTTTCCAGTTTCTTTCTTTTTAATTAATTATTTTATTTAAATATGGTTGCAGACAGTCTTATACTGGTTATATTAGTTCCAATTGTACAATATATGGATTCGACATTTTCATACCTTACAATGTGATCAGCCTAGTATTCTAGTAATCTGTCATGTGTAAACAAGTGAAACCATACGGTTCTTTCTTTCTCTGCCTGACCTACTTCACTTAGCATGATACCCTCTAGGTCCATTCACATTGTCACAAATGGCAAGATTTTTTTTTTTTATTGCATAATATTCCATTGTGTGCGTGTGCGCACGCACACACACACACCACATGTTCTTTATCCATTCATCATCTATCTATGGACACTTAGGTTGCTTCTGTATCTTGGCTATTGTAAATAATGCAGCAATTCCACTTCTGGGTATTTATCCAAGAAAATAAGAATACTAATTCGAAAAGGTATAGGCACCCTTCTGTTCATTGCAGCATTATTTACAGTATTCGTTAATGGTTTTGAAGAGATCAGGGCGGGCTTTCTGATAGATAAAGAGAAATCCTTAGTAATATGTGAAGACCTTAAGAGAGCTAAAAATTCAGCAGAAATGCCTTTCTTTATGTAGGGAGTTCATAAAACCACTTTAAGGACCACTATGTTAAGCTATTTTGGGAAGTTGCAAGTACAGAGGAAGAAGCTGTCCAGACATTTTCCTCTGTGATTAAAAAAACCTGATGAAGGCAGCTCCCCTAGATGGTAGTTTTCATACTGCTGAACTTGGTCTCTTTAGTAATCAGGACCTACATATCCAACAAAGAAGTGGGAGCCCAAGTGTTCAAGGCTGCAGGGAGGGTACTGACCTTGATGCTGGCTGTGAATGGTGGTGGAGACACTGTTTCTGTTTTGATTGTTACTGTTTTATCTAGCTGCATAAAATTCCGTAGGTTTGGAGGGGTCTTCCCAACCTTGTTTTTTATATAAACCCTGTTTTATTTTATTACATGCATAATGCGTGAGGTTTTTCAGAAATGTAATGTGTTGTGCTAAAGCCAACACATCTGTACTGCGATATTGTAGTTTGATTGAAAATTCATGGTTTAAAAATACTCATTTCATGTACTCTTTAATATCCATTTAGTGTATTATAATGGTGTATTCTTCAGCATGGGGACAAACAAAGGATGAATATTCACAAATAAGTGAAAGACAAATGAGTTTTTAAAAAATAAGTGTAGAATAGTGGGAGTTTTTCTATTTATTGATTCATTAGGAGGAGGAAAAACTCGTTGAAGATAGTAAGTTAAAGCAGTATGTCAGATGTAGCAGAGTCCTCCATGTAATGTTGTTAACGTAGGTTATTGATCTTGCATGAATGTATGTATCCTGGACGCATTTTACTTCTGCCACAAGTGATCTAATTACTACTATAAGAGTATAAAAGCCCACTGTCTGGCTTAGACTGCGTGACCATGGCCCTGTCCTCCACAGTGAGTTTAGTTGCATTGTAGATAGGCGTGTCTGGAAGTAACTATGTATCCGCTGGTGTCTAATTTGAGAATGCAGAAGTTAACTTTCTCCTTAAACTGTTTGATGCTGTCATGTTGGAGATACGGGACTTAAATTTTGAAATACAAACAAACTTGGTCTTTATATTTGCACATTTTTTTGCAGTGGACATTACTCTTTATCGCAATGGTTATCATGGGGACCTGAACGAGACTTTTTTTGTTGGAGATGTGGATGAGGGAGCACGGAAACTGGTTCAGACCACGTATGAGTGCCTGATGCAAGCCATCGATGCAGGTGAGCCTCAGCTGCTGTGTGTTGACAGGCCCCTGAGGACTCGTCATGCACATGCGCTCTTTGTCCCGGCCGGCTTTGCCTCTCCCCTACCTGAGTTAGGTTTGGGTTTTAACAGTAATGGTTTAAGGATGATTTGGAATCCCTTCATGAGGATGGGCCAAATGCTTGCCAAGAAAAGAGTCCATCTATCATCAGTAAAATATTGGACAGGACAGGATTCTTCAGCAAACATACAGTTATTGCTAATCAGTTAGATCCATTGCTTTTATTGTTTTTAGTTCATTTAACTTGCATGGGAGATGATGGAAATTTTTACTAATTTAATGAAGTTGGAGGAATGAAAAATGAAAGCATGCGATGTTTTCATGTATCAATATGTGAGATTTCTTTTTACTTATTTTTCACTGTTGATTGTTTGCAAACTTTAATATTCCCAGTGGTTGGTATTGTGTGATGAGAATGTCAGGGTTTCATTTCTCATTTGTGGAAGCCTTAGTTTTAAATAATTTTTAGGGTTTCTGCCAGACGATGTGTTCAATGTTTATATCCTTTTTGCTTCTTTCTGAGTTGATTGAAATAACCAGACAGCTGGAATGTTGTTTTACAAAGAAACAGGAATAAAACTTGCCAAGAAACGATCAGAAACCAACGTCTTCATTACAGTTAGCCAGGAAAGAACAAAAGTTGCTTAATCTCTGGAAAGTGTTATTAACAGCTTTGTAGTTTCATTCCTGCCCCTCATTTTCCACTACGTTGGCTGCCTACCATGGTGCAGAGCACGCAGAGCACGCAGAGCTTGACCAGTTGTTGAAATTAGCCTTCTAGAATAGGGCCTCTCAGCGTACACGTTAATGGCACTTTGAATCAGCTCGTTCTCCATTGTAGGGGCCTTTCTGTGCACTCACTGTGGGATGCTTAGCAGCATTCCCGCTCTCTCCCCACTAGATGCCAAGTGTACCACCACTCCTAGCTGTGGCAACCAAAAATAGCTCCAGATGTTACAGAGTGCACCCTTGGGACCAGAACTGCCGCCGGTTTGAGAATTGGGGAGGAACTCTCCCCTCTCATCCCTCCTCATTACTGAAGAGGAATTTTCTTTATTGTATACGGTGCAACATGGGTTCAGCTTTTGCTTTTCTCTCCAGTGACTGGAGCTGATAGGAAGGTTTGGGTGGGAATGCAAGAAAATCATTGTGAATGTCAATGTGGCTCCTCAAAACCATTAACCCCCACCCTCCCCAAAACAAAGTCAAGCTGGAATATCTGGTTAAGAGCAAGAAAACGTGAATTAAAATGATTCTTTGAGCTGTTTGTCCAGAAATGGATTGGCTGGAGAAGATTTGTTGTACCTGAACCTAAGGTTGGAAATCAGGCAGAGTAGGAGACTGTAGGCAGTCGGAGGATGCTAAGAACCATGGCTGTGTTTCCCCGGGTCTGGCAGGGCCCTGCTCCTGGGGTCCCAGTGCTAGGAGAGCCAGAACAGCAATGAGAACCACTTCTTCTGTTTTGGTTTTTATTGAAACAGAAGTAAATGTCATAAAAATTAAAGGGTATCAAGAATATAGTGAGAGGTACCTTTCTGTACCCTACCCCCAGGAGCTTCTGCAGAGGCAGCGATGAATAACTTGAGAAGCACTTTTACGGGGATAAAGAAGCCCAGGGGAAGTAATTGTTTGAGAAGTTGACCAGACTGAAACTCAGAACAAGTTAGGCTACTTTTTGGACATTCCTTTTTCTCCTGGTGTTTTTTCCTCTTACCTCTTCTGTTGCCTTTAATAGAATGTAGCACACTTGACCTTAGGGAAAGAAAGGAAGAGGAGTGTGTTTTCCATTCTCGTTTATTTAGAAAGCCAGAGGTGCCTCCCCCAACCCCTTAGCACTGTGCATGTGTCCTCTTCCACGTCAAAGGAAGCACAGGTTCTACCGGTTAGAGTGTCAGCTTTGCCATTTACTGGTAGGATGGCCTTTCTGTGCTTCAGTTTCCTCACCTGAAAGTTTCAGCATGTAGGCATATAAAGCATTCAGAAAGCTTCCTGGCACATAGGTAGCAATTGCTTAGTAAATGTTGTCATTACTTTTTGTCACGAGTCTTCTCTTTTCCTTTCAGTGAAACCTGGTGTTCGTTACAGAGAACTGGGCAACATTATTCAGAAGCATGCCCAAGCAAATGGCTTTTCAGTTGTTCGAAGCTACTGTGGGCATGGAATTCACAAGCTTTTTCATACAGCCCCCAACGTACCCCACTATGCCAGTAAGTACTGTCCAAAGATTTGGTATTTGCCAACCATTTATTTAACAAATATTTATTCAAACATTTAATAGGACATACTATTTTATATTTATTACAGTAATCTATTGGCTGTTATAAATAGACCCCCGCCAATGTATATTTGCTCAAACATAATACATGTTCATATGTTCATCTTGCTTACATAACAGTCCACAAAGCACATATGTTTGGTCTTTGTGGGAGTATGGGGCAGTTACTCTGTATTCCAGGCTTTGTCATCTTCAACCTATAGCATTCAAGGTCACTTTGGGAGTTGACCTTCTAATCTGTAGATTTTGGGGAGGAAGGAGAGAAGCATGGGTATACTTGGGAGGTTTTAATGAGCCAGACTGGAATCAGCATAATCACTACCTTTCCTTTTCACTGGCAGGAATTCAGTCACATGGCTACACTAACTGCAAGGGAGTTTGGGAAATGTCATCTAGCTGAGTACTCTGGGAAAAAAAAAAGTAAACTGATTTTTGTGAACCAACAATCTGTACCACATGTCTAGCCGTCACTATTCTGATTCCTTAAATGAAATTGGTTCAGCTTGGTTTGATTTGAGCACTTAGTATATGTCAGATACTGTACTATTTGTTGGTATAAACAGGGAGGAATAGACAAAGTACCTTTCCTTAAGTTGAGTGCTGTCGGATAGAATAACAAAGGAAGTGTATGACAATCAGTGTCTTCCAGAAACCTTTTCTCTTGGAGAGATAAGACATGTAGGAATAACTCTTGTTACTCACTGCTAGAAATGAAAGCTGTCCACAATAAGTGACCTAAGAAGGAATTTCACAAATATATATGAGCCACTGCTAAATGGACACTGTTACGTATCTGTTTGTGCTTAATGTTCTCCTCTGTCCAATAGTAGGGAATGGCACCTACCCTAGAACTGTTCTTAGGATGAAGTGAGTTAATACATGGAAAGCACTTAATATTAACTTACTTTTAGAGGGACAACGATGATATATATCATTTCATTTGATCATCACAACTCTATGAATAATTTCTTAGCCCTGTTTTTAAAAGCAGTTTTTGTGTTTAGAGAAGTAATTTATTTATTCAAGTTCACGCAGACTAGTAAATAAGTGCCAGGGTGAGGATTGGTACCTGGGTTCTGTCTGGCTTTCCGTAGTCAGTCTTTTCTCCTGTACTTCTTTTTTTTTTTTTAATTAAAGTTTATTGGGGTGACAATTATTAGTAAAGTTACATAGATTTCAGGAGTACAATTCTGTATTACATCATCTATAAATCCCATTTTGTGTTTACCACCCAGTCAGTTCTCCTTCCATCACCATATATTTGTCTCCTGTACTTCTTGCTGTTTAGTAAGGACCGAAGCAATTTGGCTCTGGGTCCTGTGAGAGAAATAAAGAATGACTGAGATTTGGTTTGGTGGAGAAGATGAGGAAGAGCATTCCACCTGGAGGGGCAACTTCTGGTTGAGACTGAACAGACACACAATAGACACTTGGCTGAGTGTTATGTGTGAAGGACTAGTAATGGGCAGTGCCAGACCTAGAATGTTTGACTTCATTTGTGGGATTTGCAGAAACATTCTTGGGCAGAGGAATGTGTGGCGTGCCAGCCGCCACAAATCGAACAGTTCCTGAATGGGTGAGTGGGAATGAAAAAAGACACTCACACAAAATGATGATGCGGCCGGTCTTCAGTGATCCTGAAGCGCGGAGTTTACTTTCCTTTACCAATATAAACCACCTGTGTACGTGCAGCTTAACAATCACGAGTGAGCATTTCCTCATTGAAAGTAAAATTTGCAACTTTTACATATGAACTACAGACTCACTGAAACTCTCCCAAAGTCATTATCTCAATGACAAAGCCCACCAATTACCCTGATAATCATCAGTGATCTGTGTCCGGGAACTGGCCGTTCCCACCTCTTTCCTTAGCAGCTTACAAGCACCCTCCAGGTGTAAGCAGAGACAATGCCTCAGGAACTAAAAACTGAGCCAGTCTGCAAGGTTACAGAATAAACAAGAAATCATGGCTCCCCACAGGAATGGCAAGGTGAAGTTGCGGTTTTGGGAAGAAATTTAGCAGGGGGTCTGCAGTGTATTAGAGGTGCGAGCTGGTATGGCTGGTCAGCCAGTGCACTGCTGCAGTGGTCCAGGTATGAGGTAGTAAAACCCTACATGTCAATAATTGTGAAGAAAAAGGGAAATGAAAAAGCTCTCCATTAGGAGCTGGAGACGTCACAGTATCTGACATAGATCAATAAGCATTTATTAGCAGACCACATAATTCTTTTTATTTAAACTGTGAGTTGTGCCTAAAATGAAAGCTAGTGAAGGAGGAATATTTTTCTGTGAGTCCCCAAATGATGTAAATGATGTTGGATCTGTCGAGTTTCTGGGTGTGGGCCGGGATCATGTCTCGTGAAGCCGAAGAATGGACACACGGACTCAGGAGAGGCAGAGTTGTAAAGAAAGATAGTTTATTAGAGGCAGGAAAAGAGGTTGCAGCTGCCAAGCAGGAGGGGGTACCTGAAACTGGGAAGCCCAGTGACTGACGCAAAAGCTCTTACTTTTATACCTTCCCTTTCCTGTTTGGGGAAGGGGCCTGGAGCCTTCTAATGGAATTCGTCTGTTAGGTTTGTCCTGAAGGGATTAACGAACCAACCCATTCCTGTCTATTAGATCTGCTCCTTTGTCCGGCCAAAAGGGATTTGAGATAATTTATTAACCTCAAGGCGTATTCTCATGTCTCTGTCCTGGAGTGAAGGAGACTTTCCAGAACCTGGAGTTTCAGGATATGGCTGCTTTTTTATTTATTCCATCATGGACCCCCCTGTCTACCTAGCAGTCATATTAACTAACCTGTCTCACCAGCAACAGAAAATTAGTAGTCGACTTCATTTTTTCCTGGTAATCTCTGTGATCACCTGATGTGCATTTCTTTTAACAGAATGGAAGTAGCTATTCTGATTACAGTGGTGTGCGTGCATGGTGCGTGCGTGCGTGTGTAAGTAAAAAGAGTGTGTACAGTGAGGGAATGAAAAAAGTGCCCTTTCAGAGGTGACAAACTCAGGTTTAGGTATGGATTACACGAATAGAGACTGTTTGAAGAAGATAGAATTTGAGGGAGAAGGGGATATGCATCAGTGATGATGGTGTCAGCTAAATATGGTGTCACTGATGTACGAGAGATGCCACTTGAGTTTCTTTTTAAACTATTTAACTAGAAATAAAAAAAAAAACAATTCTGTAAAAAGAAGGAAGGACCAGTAGGTATACTTCATTTCACACATTTGATATATTTATGAACAGTCAAGTGTATACTGGGTTTGTATAAATCAGGATATGTTGTAATCACTTTAGAGAAGTGTTAAAGGAAGCTGAGTCTTTGAGGAGCAGAGGCCTTTTGAAATGTAAATGATCTCTTCTTTGGCTTGTAACTCCATATTCCTAACCAATGGAGGCGAGGGTGGAACCAGGAAATTGTTGTGTAACTTCCCCCCACCCCTTTGTATGTAAGAGAACTAAGTCCTTGTTAGATGAGAGTTCATTTGCTTCCTTATTTAAGTTATTAATGGTTGGGAAGTACTGATGATAATACCCTACATTTAGAAAGCATATTACAATAATTCTGTGAGGTAGATGATAGAGCAGGTAAAATTTTAAATTTTTTAAATTGTTTTAAAGTATTTAGCATAGTGTCTGCAATAGTGTAGTGACTACTCAGATAATGTGTATTGGTTGAATTATGTTGAGAAACTGAAACCATGAGTCGAGATGTGTGGGAGTTGTAACTTTTCTTGAATAGTGAATCAGTGGCAGAAACAGGAGTGGCACTTTGATTCTCTGTGTCAGTGCTTGTCCAACAGAACATATGAGACATAATTAATTTAAAAATTTCTAGTGAAAGTAAAAAGCGATAGCTGAAATTGATTTTAATAGTGTATTTTATTTAATCTGTTAAATTCAAAATGATAATTTCAACATTAGTGAATGTAAAAGTTATTGAACTCTATCACGTTTTTTTGTCTTTGAAATCGGCATATTTTTATATGACCAGCCACTTTTCAAGTGCTGAGTAGCCACCTGCAGCCAGTGCTGCTTTATTAGACGGCACAGCTCTAGATTTCTCTATCCTTTTTTCTTTGCATGACACCATACTGACACTCTTGACATTTTTTTTTTTGATATCCACAGGGAACTGGGCTGATGGTGTATATATAGTAAATTGCTTGTCATTTGGAGAGAAAATTCATGAAATTAGAAATAAAAAGTCAAAATCATTTTTACCCCTCAGATTTTATAACAAGTTAGAAACTCCAGATTTGGAACCTGCAATAAGTGTATTTTGGCAATACCTAAGGTAGTGGAATGCAGCATGATAGGTATTCACAAGGAAGGATGTATAAACATGTGTCTGAGATTAGACCATACCTAGCAAGCATGGGGTTTAGAAGATTCAGCCTCAGTGGACACGTGTCATTCATTAACCAAAGTCGCCATCATGAAAACCGGCAACCTGACCAAGAAACCCTGAAAGATAGTGCTTTTGCCCTCTGCTGGTCAGACCGAGCAAATGCAGGCATTCTTTTATTGGGGTTCTTACCAGTTCTTGTTTTTCTAATTTGAAATTTAAACTGGCTCTCCATTTTGGTCAAAGATTATCTAAAAAGGCCTACCCCTGTTTTAAAATTTTGGCCTTTTGGGGGGGTGCAATGGCAGGTCTGGACACTTTAATTCATGGTTATATTTCTCATGATGGTTCTGAAAAATTCTCTCCTTAGTGAACTTGGACAAAAACTAAAAAAGTATTTGGAGGGAGAAATGGAATTGCTGTTTTCAAATAAAAAGGAATAGTTTTGTCAGCATTTAAAAGGTTAATAAGTAGTTTCCCTTTGGAGATAAGAAAAAGAAGACACTGTATAAAACTTAATGAAAATCGGCAATTGTTTCTGTGGGCTGTGTCCCTGCCCTCACCCCACATCCACACACACCCCACCCCCAACCACCCAAGAGGTGGGAGACTTCTGGCATGATGTGAAACACCTGTTCTCCTTTAAACTGTTACACCTGGATGAGTAATGGAACTTTGCTTGGTTCCATGATTGCAATTCTAATCCTATTATAGCATAAATGGTGACACTTTTTCTTTTGTAGAAGTGATAACCACGAAATCCAGCCTACGGATATCCCTGTATTTTCCTAAAGAAAACATATGCAGGATGAAATATGCCTAGGACAGTATCTGCCCCAAAGTAGGTGGTTATCAGTAAAATACCTGTCTATTGAATTATTTAAGTAAATAGAATCAGGAGAGGATAAAGTAATTAATATAAGAATCACTGATGGGAATATAAGTTGTGTACTCTTTCCATTGAGCTGTTCAACAGTCCACTGTTGGGTTTTTTTCCCTATGTTTTGAGATTTTTTTTTTTTCCTTTAATTTCAGAAAATAAAGCAGTTGGAGTGATGAAGGCGGGCCATGTATTTACAATTGAGCCAATGATTTGTGAAGGTGAGAAACTAGGATGCTGTAATGTTCTTTAATTGAATTTTTATTTACTTGTTGTTACTCATGACCAGATTAGTAGTCTGCATTACTTCATTTCTTTTTGCTTTATTTCCTCTGCCTGTCCTATCTCAAACTTGATTCAGTATCATGTAGAGAACTGAAAATTGTAAGGGTTGGCAAGAATGCAGTACTTTCTACATGGTAATTCTCCTGCTGTCAGTAGATGCCGAAGTACTTGAATCCTGGTCCCTTTCCATGTAGATCATGTCAAAGGGAACATTGTAATAATTAGGAGCCTCCATCAAGCATGTGTAGAAATTCTTGCTTGGGGGCTAGGTTGGGAGGGTGGAGAGGAGGGAAAAAGTAGAGCCACTCAATTTGAGGCACAGTTTTATGATTTAATTCTCCCCAACTTATGAGATAGGTGCTACGCCATTATACCGAAGAGCAGACTGATCCTTGAAGAGGTTAAGTAACTTGCCTATAGTCCCTGAGCTAGTTACATGGGACAGTTCGTTGGACTCTAACATCCTGAGCTGTTCTGCCTCTTCAGGGTCAGCATTCATGTTGTCAGGTGACATCATGAAAACTGTTGTAGAGAAAGTACCGCACAGTTCTCACTGTTGTTACTCCTTGTGACAGGCACGTGGCAATGATGGTAGACTCTGTGTCATGATTAGAGCCCACTGAGATGTCAGAGTGACAACTGGAGCCTGCTTCATGAAGCCTTCCCTTCCTTTTCTGTTAGTTCTTTGTTGGGATTAGGGGCTGCAGAGTAAGGCAGTACTAGTAGGTACTGTGTCCTGGGCGCTGTATTAAAGGATAACTTTCTGGATCTTTCCAGTCATTTTTATAACCTAATCTTGAGAGTGACAGTTGGTCACTTCTACCAGATTCTCTTCCTTAGAAGTGAGTCCAGTCCACACTCGGGGAGGAGGGGAGCACTGAAGGTTTTGTAGAGGCTGCCGACTGCTAATCTGAACTGAGCGGTCTGCTCAGTTGAAGCACACACTGCTGGTCTTGGACCCTGGCTGTGAAATCCTAACCCGGCGACTGGACAGCGCGCAGCCTTCTTAACCTGATCTTTTGTAAAATCTTTATCCTGCCCACTCCCTGGGGCTGCTATAAGAATTAAGTGAGATGGGCCGCCCCGGTGGCTCAGGTGGTTGGAGCACCGTGCTCCTAACGCCAGGGTTGCCAATTCAATTTCCACATGGGCCAGTGAGCTGCGCCCTCTACAGCTAAGATTGTGAACAACGGCTCTCCCTGGAGCTGGGCTGCCGTGAGCAGCCGGAGATCGGCGTCAGCTGCCATGGGCTGCTGTGTGCTGCCGTGGGCTACCGTGAGCTGCTGTGAGCCACCAGCAACCGACTGCCTCAGCCGGGGGCAGCACAAGGCTCATAATACCAGCATGGGCCAGGGAGCTGTGTCCTACACAACTAGACTGAGAAACAACGGCTTGAATTGGAGGAGGAGAAGAGGCAGAAGAAAGGGGAGGCAAAAAAAAAAAAGAATTAAGTGAGATGATTTATATTAACACATAGTGTCTTGTAAGATGTTGTTTTTGTTATCCTCATAGAATAAAGTTCTTATGTGCAACCAATTGCAAGAGCAGTAAACAATATTAGTAGAGAAAGGCAAGACAGTGAGAAGAAAGTGTTTTTTTGGTTACATACCTATTTTCATCAACTGGCACCTGGGTGGTAAGACATAATGTGATATTTACAGTGGTAAGCAAATAATTTTCTATAGATCCTGTTCATATAATCAGCAAATTGTAACACTGATATATTTCAGTGTAATTCAGGTAGGCTAAATCCCAGTTCCAAAGTCTCACATCCAAAGAGGAATTTGAATTTCCTCAGAATAGCAGCCAAATATATTTGTCTTGATATTAATAACCTGTTTTAGTAGATCACAATAAAATCAAAGTATTATGTCTGAAATCCATTGTGAAAAGGTCATTCACTGTATTGAAAAATAACCATTTACTCATCTTTAGGTGTTTGACAAAGCATGAGTTAACTTTCTTTAAGCTACTTCATATTTTGTTTTTAAACTGGGATTTAATTTTGCAAAAGTAGGTCACTTCAGGGCAGAGTTTATGTTCTGGGATTTGAGTCAGTGAGATCCAATCTTCGATAAAGATTACTAAAATGAAGAATGTATTGAGTTTTTGACATGTAATTTGGAGACAAAGTCTGTCAACACGTACTTGTATAGTAGTATCCAGAATT
Organism: Rhinolophus ferrumequinum; assembly: GCF_004115265.2. Taxonomy (NCBI): domain Eukaryota; kingdom Metazoa; phylum Chordata; class Mammalia; order Chiroptera; family Rhinolophidae; genus Rhinolophus; species Rhinolophus ferrumequinum. The sequence continues at coordinate 50,739,522 of NC_046288.1, forward strand.
GCATGCCGTTCTTATTTCCCCTTTGCCTCCCCTCCCCCCTTCTCTCTTTCTCTAGTGTGGCATTGTTTTTTCATTGTCCCCCAGCTCGTTTCACTGTCCCTTCATTTCCTTTCTCTAGTTTCAATCCCTCTCTGTCCCATTCTGTCTCATGATTTCTTTATTCTCTAGCCAATCCCTGTTTCTTTCTCTTTGTCCTGTTTTGGTGACAGGGATGTGGTCTACAAAAATTTCACAGTATAATCTGTTCTCACCATCTGTGTGCCTGCCATTTTACAGTTATATCAGGAATTAAATGTTGTAATAAAAGTCTAAAAAGTTATATTATTTCCTTCGCAATATAAATTGGTTATCGTTTTATCTGGTCAGATGCCAGAGTTATACCAGGAAAGAACTAAATTCATTCATTCAGGTTTTTTTTACTTGTAGTTTTGTGATGAGTAGCTTCAATGTATTTTCTAAAATGAAACCCAGTGCCCTTATTCTGGAGATACCATCTTTATTTGATATTTGGGAAGTATAAAAAATATGAAGTTATAACACACCTGACATAAATTTAAATATCGTATCATTACTTCATTGAACTAAAGACCAAAATGCAGTTGGAAAGGCTTTAGTGGAAACAGTTGAAGTATAAATAAGAATCTTAATAGTGAATTTTCTAATTGGTTTTCTGTGATACCTAAGGATATAGGAGTACAAGCAAATACACTTACCTAGCACTGATTTAGAAAACGGAGTGATGGATTTAAGAAATTGTTTTTGTTGAAGGCGGATGGCAGGATGAAACCTGGCCAGATGGTTGGACTGCGGTTACGAGAGACGGGAAGCGGTCGGCTCAGTTCGAGCACACGCTGCTGGTCACGGACACTGGTTGTGAAATCCTAACCCGGCGACTGGACAGCGCGCGGCCTCACTTCATGTCCCAATTTTAATTTCTCTGGAGATGGCACATCTCAGTAATACCTTCTGGCTGTACTTACACATTTTATTGAGAGTACAGAATGGAAGAGGAAGTTTTTTATTACTTGTTTTGTTTTTGACTAGAGATAAGGAAGGACGACAGCATTTGACGTGTGTCCTCAAGAACTTGTCTTGGGTTTGAAAAAGCCAAGAAGAATAAAGGAAACATTTCTGAACTCCTTTCAGTGCTCCCCTGCCCCCTGCAAAAATGTCTGCACCCATTTTCTCATTTGCCCTTTGAGCACTTTTACTTAAACCTGCTTTTAGTTGCTTTTATCACTGCCACACCTGGGCCATCAAGAGCTAGCTGCTTTCCAGAGGAATGTTGAAGGTGAGAATCCTTGAAACTTTAACAACATATGTTGCTTCAGACTTTTTTATTATATATGTATGGAAATATATATGTATACATTTTAAATTCCATATATATAATTACTGAACACTATGTGACCTGGGGTTTGTGTTGATTCTGCTCGGACAGGATTATATGCTGTCATAAATGGACCCATAGTTTGCAGTGATTTAATTCCCAGTTGGGAATTGGCCTCCCTCCTCCCCCATGCTAATTATTTACGCTTGTAGTTGTGTGTAAGGAAGCACTCAGTCAGTGAGACTTTTCAGTGTAGATAGACTCTGTGTCAGTGAATGGATGTGGCAAAATTCACTTTGGAAAAACGTCATTAGGTTGTTTTAAATCTAGTTAATGGCAAAAATAGCCATGCTCCAAGTAGTAGCTGGCTGTTGCAAAGCATGAGAATTTTGTAATACATTGTCACTTCAGACCTCTATTTGGTCGAAATGGGAGAGAAAAGATCCCTTTCTTCCACTCTATTTTATTTCAAGGGCATACCTTGGAGATATTCAGAGAGGGGTGTAGTCAAAAATTCCAGTACTGTGTTTAGTTCTGCGGAGTCTACCAGCAGCATTTGTTGCACTGTAGAAGCTGATGAGGAAAACCGGTTCTGAAATCTCTCCAGCAGTGAGTAGAGTACATTATTAGGTGGGCTGTTAGATCCCAACATTTAGTAAATCAGGTTGTGATAAGAAAGGAACTTCTTTGAAGACTAGACTGTTCCCTTACAGTAGGGACGCAGCTCTCCTTGGTGTGCTAAAAACACACTTCACCTTTACATCGAACCTCATTAGAAATGACCTCAGCTGCCCAATATCTGTGTTCCTTTAGTTCAGTCCACACGGGAGTGGATCCAGTGAAGACAGATCAAGGTCATTGTCTTAGCGTATACTTGATTACTGGGTATCTGGTGAGTTTCTTGTAAGATAATTTGATACCACTGACATGCTATACGAGAACATCTTTCCCAGAGTGCCTCAGACCTTGATTGCTTTAAAAGAATTATGATAATGTTTTCATTACTTTTATTATTTTAATGATTTAGTAAAGTGACCGAATCTGGTATAGACTTTCGGAGGTATGTGTGTGAAGTTTTTTATCAAATTGTAATATTTGTGAATGGAATGCCTTGCAATATGAATGTTAATATAATGTCTAAAGGGAGATTAAAAAATCTGAGTGATTATCCCGCCATGTAGTCATTAGCTTCACTGCATTTGTTTGTGATTTCAGAGGGAAGTGGTGGAAACGGGGCAGTGGATTACACAATCTAAAATAAACTGACAACCATTTGAATAAAAATACTTTCTCAAGTTTAATGGCTGTATTAAAAATTTCAGTACTGTGTTTAGTTCTGCAGAGTTTACCAGCAGCATTTGAGATGCAACCATATTTTTGAGCGCTATGAAGCCAGAGAATGCTGAATATTTAGGGGAGCATTTTATGTACTGACCATGGAATCAACGGTGTGGGCTGATTCAATGTCTGTCATTAGAAAATAAGCTCAAGGAAAAAAATCCAGGTGGGAAAGATTTTTTTGTTTAAAGATAAAACACTACACTGGCGATGATGTTTTTCTCGGTTTAGGAGATTTTAAAACAAGGGCACTAGTCTAATTGTATATATCTAATTATAAATGTGTATTAGATTTAGATGAGAAAATATCTAGTTTTATCATTTTGCTAACTTTTCAAAATAAGTCAGTGTAGTAACTATTTTTTGTACTCACTTTTAAAGTAATCTTCTTCCTCTGCCAGCCCCCCCCCACAATGGAATTATATTTAGAAGAAGGGAAACATGTTAGCCTTTCATCATCATATTATGTCTTTTGCTGAGAAGATAGATTAAGGTACGTTAGAACTCATGTACCAACACCTTCATACCACTTGCCATCCACATATCAAAGTTAATAGGAAGTGGAGGTTTAGGAGTTTGTCATCTCATCCTGATTCTTCAGTTTGTTCCATAACCACTTCTGATTTTTCACTGGGTTTGGTTAAAATTGAGGTCAGGATGCTCCACTTTGCTAAAGCTCCCAAATACACTGTCATGGTATCTGTAAGCTATTTCTTTTTTTCAAATTCCAATTTTTTTATTTTGAAAATTTCCAAGTTGACAGAAAAGGTGAAAAAGTATAGTACAATGAAATCATGATCCTTTTCCTGTATTCAACAATTGTTATTTTGCCATATTTCTCCAAGCACTTTTCCTTTGAAAGAAGTGTCACCCATGACTTCACCCATTACTGTTACCGCATGTCTCTCTTAAAACATAAGGACATTTCCTACGTGATCAAAATACAATTATCACACCAAAGGAATTTATTGACACTGATACAGAATTGCCTAATGTATAGTACATATTCAAACTTGAGTCTCAGTTTCCCCCAAAATATCCTTTAAAGCTAATCATCTTCTTTTTTTAAAACCCAGGATCCAAACCCATGACACTTGGTTGTCATGTATGTAGTCTTCTTTACTCTGGAACAAATCTCCCACCGTTTTGGAAAAAATGAAATTGACACGTGAAAAGCAGGCGAGTTAGCTTGTGGAAGGCTGTATTTCTCTGTTTCTCATGAGTAGGTTCAGGATAAACATTTTGGCAGAAGACTCCTTATGTAGGCTGTGGTATCTCATTCATTGCATTACATCGGGAAGCACATAAAATTATTGTCGCAGTATTGCCAATACAAGTTTGATCATTTGGTTTCTGGAAGATCTTTTCATTTTAAGAATATCTTTTTCATAAGCAAGTAATCTGGGAGGAGATACTTGGAGACCATTACCATTTGGATATCCTGTTCACTTGATGGTTTTAGCATTCATTGATAATCCTTATAAGAATCCATTGTATTACACTAGTGGCTGCAAATTGAGACTTTAGAAATCTAGTATTCCATCTACATTATTAGCTGGCACTCTTACAAAAAAACACTTTTTTTTCCACCCGCTTTTTATGAATATCAATGTGGGCTCATCGATTCTTTTTAAACATTCCATTTAAGTTACTGTAACGGTCCCACATTTGGTCAGCAAGACCTGTAAGCTTCTTTGTGGGTCATCTTGACCTGTGCCTGTCAGTGTGAGCACTTTCTTGCTTTTTGCTGTATGAGATGTTTTAGGGTATCAACACTTTGCCTGTGGCAGACTGGGAATTGGCTGTTTCTCCAGGGAAGAAGCCTACTTTCTTTTCTTCTGAATGGTACTTTGAAATCAAGATATGGGTGCTACTAGGGAACTAGGGAACAGAGCCAAGAAATGCATTTTCTACATATCATGAGTTCCTCCTGATACTTTTCTTTCAAATCTAACATTCATCTTCCTTACCCTCCCCTGTTCCATATTTGTATCTTCCTTCTCTCATGGGGA